>NC_057814.1:462982002-463030096 GCF_018294505.1 Triticum aestivum | reverse complement strand
GACCCTCGTGGCCAGGTGCTTGCTCCCCCTGCTGTGTTCTCAGTGCCAGATATTCTCAAATATTCCAGAAAAAAATCATATTTGAATTTCGGGGCATTTGGAGAGCTTTTATTTTTGGGGTATTTTTTATTGCACGGATAAATCAGAAAACTGACAGAAAATACTATTTTTGCTTTATTTAATCTAAATAACAGAAAGTAAAAAGAGGGTACAGAAGGTTGTGCTTTCTAACTTCATCCATCTCATGCTCATCAAAAGGAATCCACTAACAAGGTTGATCAGGTCTTGTTAACAAACTCATTTCGAATAACATGAAACCGGAGAATTTTCGAATAGCACTAGGTTACCTCAACGGGGATATGCATGTCCCCAATAATAAGAATATCATATTTCTTCTTGACAGTAGGAAGAGGAAATTCAAAACCTCCAAAAATAATCGATGGAATTTTTCCAATAGAGATTATACTATGAACTTGAGGTTATTTCCTCGGAAAGTGTACCATATGCTCACTGCCATTAACATGAAAAGTGACATTGCCTTTGTTGCAATCAATAACAGCCCCTGCAGTATTCAAAAAGGGTCTTCCAAGAATAATAGACATACTATCGTCCTCGGGAATATCAAGAATAACGAAGTCCGTTAAAATAGTAACGTTTGCAACCACAATAGGCACATCCTCACAAATACCGACAGGTATAGCAGTTGATTTATCGTCCATTTGCAAAGATATTTCAGTAGGTGTCAACTTATTCGAATCAAGTCTATGATATAAAGAGAGAGGCATAACACTAACACCTGCTCCAAGATCACATAAAGCAGTTCTAACATAGTTTCTTTTAATGGAGCATGGTATAGTTGGTACTCCTGGATCTCCAAGTTTCTTAGGTATTCCACCCTTAAAAGTATAATTAGCAAGCATGGTGGAAATTTCAGCTTCCGGTATCTTTCTTTTATTTGTAACAATTTCTTTCATGTACTTAGCATAAGGATTCATTTTAAGCATATCAGTCAAACGCATACGCAAAAAGATAGGTCTAATCATTTTAGCAAAGCGCTCAAAATCCTCATCATCCTTTTTCTTGGATGGTTTGGCAGGAAAAGGCATGGGTTTCTGAACCCATGGCTCTCTTTCTTTACCGTGCTTCCTAGCAACAAAGTCCCTCTTATCATAACGTTGATTCTTTGATTGTGGGTTATCAAGATCAACAACAGGTTCAATCTCTACATCATTATCATTGCTAGGTTGAGCATCAACATGAACATCATCATTAACAGTGTCACTAGGGTCATGTTCATTACCTGATTGTGTTTCAGCATCCGAGATAGAAATATCATTGGGATTCTCAGGTGTGTCAACAACGGGTTCACTAGAAGCATGCAAAGCCCTATCATTTTTCTTTTTCTTCTTTTTAGAAGGACTAGGTGCATCTATATTAATTCGCTGAGAATCCTGCTCAATTCTCTTAGGGTGGCCGTCAGGATACAAAGGTTCCAGAGTCACTTTACCCCCTCTAGTTGCAACTCTAACAGCAAAGTCATTATTCTTACTATTCAATTCATTGAGCAAATCATTCTGAGCCTTAAGTACTTGTTCTACTTGAGTGGTAACCATAGTAGAATGTTTATTAATGAGTTTAAGTTCACCTTTAACTCTGGACATATAATCACTCAAGTGTTCATTCATATAAGCATTGTGTTTTAATTGTCTACCAACATAAGCATTGAAGCTTTCTTGTTTGACAATAAAATTGTCAAACTTATCTAAGCATTGGCTAGCAGACTTATAACGAGGACTATCACCTTCATCAAATCTATAAAGAGAATTTACCTTTACTACCTGTGTCGGGTTATCAAGACCATGTGTTTCTTCAACAAGCGGTAAATTAAGACTATGTATCTCTTCAACAGGAGGTAAATTCTTAACATCTTCAGCTTTTATACCTTTTTCTATCATAGATTTCTTTGCCTCTTGCATATCCTCAGGACTGAGAAATAGAACACCCCTTTTCTTTGGAGTTGGCTTAGGAGTTGGTTCAGGAAGTGTCCAATTATTTTCATTGGTCAACATATTATTCAATAGAATTTCAGCTTCATCAGCTGTTCTTTCCCTGAAAACACAACCAGCACAACTATCCAAGTGGTCCTTGGAAGCATCGATTAGTCCATTATAAAAGATATCAAGTATCTCATTTTTCTTGAGAGGATGATCACGCAAAGCATTAAGTAATTGGAGAAGCCTCCCCCAAGCTTGTGGGAGACTCTCTTCTTCAATTTGCACAAAATTATATATTTCCCTTAAGGCAGCTTGTTTCTTATGAGCAGGGAAATATTTAGCAGAGAAGTAATAAATCATATCCTGGGGACTACGCACACAACCAGGATCAAGAGAATAAACCATATTTTAGCATCACCCTTTAATGAGAACGGAAATATTTTAAGGATATAATAGTAGCGAATTTTCTCATCATTAGTGAACAGGGTGGCTATATCATTTAATTTAGTAAGATGTGCCACAACAGTTTCAGATTCATAGCCATAGAAAGGATCAGATTCAACCAAAGTAATTATATCAGGATCAATAGAGAATTCATAATCCTTATCAGTAACATAAAAAGGTGAAGTAGCATAAGCAGGATCATATTTCATTCTAGCATTCAGAGATTTTTGTTTCAGCTTAGCTAATAATTTCTTAAGATCACTCCTATCATTGCAAGCAAGAAAGTCTCTAGCTGTTTCTTCATCCATAACATAACCCTCAGGCACAACAGGCAATTCATATCTAGGGGGAGAATCTTCATCATTGCTTTCATCAATATTATCAGTTTCAACAATTTCATTCTCTCTAGCCCTAGCAAGTTGTCCATCAAGAAATTCACCAAGTGGCACAGTAGTAGAAGTAGTTTCATCATAAGTATCATGCATAGCAGAAGTGGCATCATCAATAACATGCGACATATCAGAATTAATAGTAGAAGCAGGTTTAGGTGTCGCAAGCTTACTCAAAACAGAAGGTGAATCAAGTGCAGAGCTAGATGGCAGTTCCTTACCTCCCCTCGTAGTTGAGGGATAAATTTTAGTTTTCTCGTCTTTCAAGTTCTTCATAGTGACCAGCAGATATAAATCCCAGGTGACTCAAAGAATAGAGCTATGCTCCCCGGCAACGGCGCCAGAAAATAGTCTTGATAACCCACAAGTATAGGGGATCGCAACAGTTTTCGAGGGTAGAGTATTCAAACCAAATTTATTGATTCGACACAAGGGGAGCCAAAGAATATTCTCAAGTATTAGCAGTTGAGTTGTCAATTCAACCGCACCTGGATAACTTAATATCTGCATCAAAGTATTTAGTAGCAAAGTAGTATGATAGTAGTGATAACGGTAGCAAAAGTAATATTTTTGGGTTTTGTAGTGATTGTAACAGTGGCAATGAAAAGTAAATAAGCGAAGAACAATATGTGAAAAGCTCGTAGGCATTGGATCGATGATGGAGAATTATGCCGGATGCGGTTCATCATGTAACAGTTACAATATAGCGTGACACAGAACTAGCTCCAATTCATCAATGTAATGTAGGCATGTATTCCGAATATAGTCATATGTGTTTATGGAAAAGAACTTGCATGCCATCTTTAGTCCTACCCTCCCGTGGCAGCGGGGTCCTATTGGAAACTAAGGGATATTAAGGTCTCCTTTTAATAGAGTACCGGACCAAAGCATTAACACATAGTGAATACATGAACTCCTCAAACTACGGTCATCACCGGGAGTGGTCCCGATTATTGTCACTTCGGGGTTGCCGGATCATAACACATAGTAGGTGACTATTGACTTGCAAGATAGGATCAAGAACTCACATGTATTCATGAAAACATAATAGGTTCAGATCTGAAATCATGGCACTCGGGCCCTAGTGACAAGCATTAAGCATAGCAAAGTCATAGCAACATCAATCTGAGAACATAGTGGATACTAGGGATCAAACCCTAACAAATCTAACCCAATTACATGATAAATATCATCCAACCCATCACCGTCCAGCAAGCCTATGATGGAATTACTCACGCACGGCGGTGAGCATCATGAAATTGGTGATGGAGAATGGTTGATGATGACGATTGCGACAGATTCCCCTCTCCGGAGCCCCGAACGGACTCCAGATCAGGCCTCCCGAGAGAGATTAGGGCTTGGCGGCGGCTCCATATCGTAAAACGCGATGAATCTTTTTCTCTAATTTTTTTCTCCCCGAACGTGAATATATAGAGTTGGAGTTGAGGTCGGTGGAGCACCAGGGGGCCCACGAGGCAGGGGCGCGCCCAGGGTGGCAGGCGTGCCTCCCACCCTCGTGGACAGGTGTGGGCCCCCTGGCCTTGATTCTTTCGCCAGTATTTTTTATTATTTCCAAAAATAGTCTCCGTGAAGTTTCAGGTCATTCCGAGAACTTTTGTTTCTGCACAAAAATAACACCATGGCAATTCTGTTGAAAACAGCGTCAGTCCGGGTTAGTTCCATTCAAATCATGCAAGTTAGAGTCCAAAACAAGGGCAAAAGTGTTTGGAAAAGTAGATACGTTGGAGACGTATCACTGCCTAAAAGGGGTATGGCCGCGAACAGCCAATTAGGAGTTATCCCAAGCGAAGGCTATTGCCCCAGTTCGACGACGAGGCCGTAGAGCCAACACGCCCAACGTATACAAATGCAGACCAGCCGGACCGCCCCCCCTAGAGGGCAGGACAGGGAAGCTGATGAGGCCGAACACCAAGCCGCCCCACCTCACCGTCACGACAAGGAACAAGTGTGGCCCACTTACGAGTACAACCTCCACCATGACCTAGACGCTTGTGGAGGCTGTACCAGGTCCGTCTACGAACCCAGAGAGGACCCGCCCGCTTACCGGGAAGGATACTACGATCGGTTAAACCGAAGCGACAGAAGCCAGGAGCAATAGCAGGCTTAGAAGGCCGAGGACCTCCGACGCGATGTGGCCCGAATTCGGGGCGCCGCACTGAAGGAAATATGCCCTAGAGGCAATAATAAAGTTATTATTTATTTCCTTATATCATGATAAATGTTTATTATTCATGCTAAAATTGTATTAGCCGGAACATAATACATGTGTGAATACATAGACAAACATAGTGTCACTAGTATGCCTCTACTTGACTAGCTCGTTGATCAAAGATGGTTATGTTTCCTAGCCATTGACATGAGTTGTCATTTGATTAATGGGATCACATCATTAGGAGAATGATGTTATTGACTTGACCCATTCCGTTAGCTTAGCACACGATTGTTTAGTATTCCACTATTGCTTTCTTCATGACTTATACATGTTCCTATGAATATGAGATTATGCAACTCCCGTTTAACAGAGGAACACTTTGTGTGCTACCAAACGTCACAACGTAACTGGGTGATTATAAAGGTGCTCTACAGGTGTCTCCGAAGGTACTTGTTGGGTTGGCGTATTTCGAGATTAGGATTTGTCACTCCGATTGTCGGAGAGGTATCTCTGGGCCCACTCGGTAATGCACATCACTTAAGCCTTGCAAGCATTGCAACTAATGAGTTAGTTGTGGGATGATGTATTACGAAACGAGTAAAGAGACTTGCCGGTAACGAGATTGAACTAGGTATTGAGATACCGACGATCGAATCTCGGGCAAGTAACATACCGATGACAAAGGGAACAACGTATGTTGTTATGCGGTTTGACCGATAAAGATCTTCGTAGAATATGTGGGAACCAATATGAGCATCCAGGTTCCGCTATTGGTTATTGACCGGATACGTGTCTCGGTCATGTCTACATAGTTCTCGAACCCGTAGGGTCCGCACGCTTAAAGTTCGATGACGGTTATATTATGAGTTTATGTGTTTTGATGTATCGAAGGTAGTTCGGAGTCCCGGATGAGATCGAGGACATGACGAGGAGTCTCGAAATGGTCGAGACGTAAAGATCGATATATTGGACGACTATATTCGGACATCGGAAAGGTTCCGAGTGATTCGGGTATTTTTCGGAGTACCGGAGAGTTACGGGAATTCGCCGGGGAGTATATGGGCCTTATTGGGCTTTAGGGGAAAGAGAGAGGAGAGGCTGGGCGCCCCCCCAAGGCCTAGTCCGAATTGGACTAGGGGGAGGGGCTGCGCCCCCTCCTTCCTTCTCTTCTTTCTCCCCTTTCCTTGACTCCTACTCCTACTACTTGGAAGGGGGGAATCCTACTCCCGGTGGGAGTAGGACGACTCCTGGCACGCCTCCTCCTGGCCGGCCGCACCTCCCCCCTTGTTCCTTTATATACGGGGGCAGAGGGGCACCCCAAAGACACAATAATTGATCGTTTGATTTTTTAGCCGTGTGCGGTGCCCCCCTCCACCATAGTCCACCTCGATAATACTGTACGGTGCTTAGGCAAAGCCCTGCGTCGGTAGAACATCATCATCATCACCACGCCGTCGTGCTGAAGAAACTCTCCCTCAACACTCGGTTGGATCTGACTTCGAGGGACGTCATCGGGCTGAACGTGTGCTGAACTCGGAGGTGCCGTGCGTTCGGTACTTGATCGGTCGAATCGTGAAGACGTACGACTACATCAACCACGTTGTGCTAACGCTTCCGCTTTCGGTCTATGAGGGTACGTGGACAACACTCTCCCCTCTCGTTGCTATGCATCACCATGATCTTGCGTGTGCGTAGGAAAATTTTGAAATTACTACTTTCCCCAACAGTGGTATCAGAGCCAGGTTTTATGCGTAGATGTCATATGCACGAGTAGAACACAAGTGAGTTGTGGGCGATACAAGTCATACTGCTTACCAGCATGTCACACTTCGGTTCAGCGGTATTGTTGGATGAAGCGACTCGGACCAACATTACGCGTACGCTTACGCGAGATTGGTTTTACCGCCGTGCTTTGCACACAGGTGACTAGCGGGTGTCAGTTTCTCCAACTTTAGTTGAACCGAGTGTGGCTACGCCCGGTCCTTGAGAAGGTTAAAACAACACTAACTTGACGAACTATCGTTGTGGTTTTGATGCGTAGGTAAGAACGGTTCTTGCTCAGCCCGTAGCAGCCACGTAAAACTTGCAACAACAAAGTAGAGGACGTATAACTTGTTTTTGCAGGGCATGTTGTGATGTGATATGGTGAAGACGTGATGAGATATAAGTTGTTGTATGAGATGATCATGTTTTGTTGAAGTTATCGGCAACTGGCAAAAGTTTTATGGTTGTCTCTTTATTGCATAAGATGCAAGTGCCAAATAATTGCTTTACTTTATCGCTATGCAATAACAATAGTTGCAAGAGCAATAGTTGGCGAGACGACCATGTGACGACACATTGATATAGATCAAGATGATGGAGATCATGGTGTCATGCCGGTGACGATGGAGATCATGACGATGCTTTGGAGATGGAGATCAAAGGCACAAGAGGATGATGGCCATATCATGTCGCATATTATGATTGCATGTGATGTTTATCTTTTATACATCTTATCTTGCTTTGATTGACGGTAGCATTATAAGATGATCTCTCACTAAATTATCAAGGTATAAGTGTTCTCCCTGAGTATGCACCGTTGCGAAAGTTCTTCGTGCTGAGACACCACGTGATGATCGGGTGTGATAGGCTCTACGTTCAAATACAACGGGTGCAAAACAGTTGCACAGCGGAATACTCAGGTTAAACTTGACGAGCCTAGCATATAACAGATATGGCCTAGGAACACTGAGACCGAAAGGTCGAGCGTGAATCATATAGTAGATATGATCAACATAGTGATGTTCACCATTGAAACTACTCCATCTCACGTGATGATCGGACATGGTTTAGTTGATATGGATCACGTGATCACTTAGAGGATTAGAGGGATGTCTATCTGTCAGGACCCCGATTCTAAGTCACACCGATCTAGCCGGTAACACCTCATATCACTTTGCGGCCTCACGCACGGTATTCCCACGGGTGTCGCCTTACCATGGCCTGGGACCGTTTGCGCCTTTTGGCTCACGTATATGATAGTGTCGCTAGCATCCATATGACAGAGAACCCGGGCCGACATGGCTAGTCGTGAACTCAAAGTGGCACTAACTTACGGGGATAGGCATACATGAATCAACATCGAGCATGTCGGTCAACAGCGTGCGAATCCGGGCTGTAGCACTGGGCTAACAGGACTCCGGGAACCCGGGCTGTAGCAGGCTAGGCAGGACTCCGGATGTCACCGCGTGACATTTCCCCGAAGGGACAGACACAGGAACGAAGTGAAACACATGCCGGCCAGTCAAGTGTTCCGGAGCAGTAGTGCTGGGCTAGCAGGACTCCGGTGAACCGGGCTGTAGTGGACTACTATGGCTCATGGAAGCACAAGACTACATTTCCCCATAAGAGATGCTACCAAGGATAAACAACTAGGTTGTCGGATCCCACACATACCAAGCATTTCAATCATACACACAATATGCTCGATATCTGTAAATACAACATGGCATCACAACATAACTCTACGACTCAAGTAGTTATTCATTAGGCTCCGAGGAGCGAGATATTACAAACATAGGTCTCATGACCCAACATTCAGAGCATACAAGTCAAACACATGCGGAAGCTTAACATGTCTGAGTACAGACATCTACAAATGAAAAAGGCTGAGAAGCCTGACTATTTACTAGATCCTGCCGAGGGCACAAGATCGTAGATGAGGTATCAAGCTAAACGTCGAAGTCCACACGGAACTACTAGCGAGACTGACGTCTCTCTGCAAAACATAAAATAAGCAAACGTGAGTACAAATGTACCCAGCAAGACTTACATCAGAACTATCTACATATGCATCGGTATCAACAAAGGGGGTGGTGGAGTTTAACTGCAGCAAGCCAGCTTTGACTCGGTGGCTATCCTAAACTACGACTGCAAGTAACTCTTTCGAGGTGGCGCACGCGAGTCCACATATTCACCATATCAATACTCCACTATGGATCCGCTCCCGTCTCCCTACGAGAACGCCATCCATAGCACTCACGCTTATCTTGCGCATTTTAGAGTATCCACTTTCACTTGTCTATGAACTGTTATGGGCAACCCAGAAGTCCTTTACCGCGGACACGGCTATTGGAATAGATGATGTTAACCCTGCAGGGGTGTACTTCGACACACACGCTCTCACCACTTACCGTCGTTCACACGACATGTACTCGGCAACCTTCAAGCGGAAGCCCAACGTGGGTGTCGGCCACAGCCAGCCTAAACACTCAAGTCTCTAGTCCAGGTTTATCGCCTTTTCAGGTTCCATCCGCAGGGAGTCCGGCCGAGGTTTCCACATACGGCCCCGAACGATGTGTGCAGGGTTCCCGAGACACCAAACGGGCACCCGGTACACCTTGCCACGTGCCTACCGCATCACAGCCCACCCCTCCGGTCAGCGCTGCCCACGGCCTCCAGCATACTACAAATACCAGAAACTACTTGCAACTCCTGGACAGAGGACAAGGGTGATTAAGAAGCCGAGAGGGTCCATTAGTTTCGGGCCCAATGCGTGGTAGTAACTGTATCATGGATCACAAACACAGAACTCAGTTCCTGAGGACGTCTTCAATGAGACAACCCACCATGTACTCCTACATGGCCTCTCACCGCTACCTTTACCAAATCGTGTTCACACACTTAGCTCACACAGTAGGACATGTTCATCACCATTCCAATTCATTCCCGACGAATCAGACCCGACTCAACTCTAAGCAGTAGCAGGCATGACAAACAAGCATGAATGAGTAGGCACATCAGGGCTCAAACAACTCCTACTCATGCTAGTGGGTTTCATCTATTTACTGTGGCAATGACAGGTCATGCAGAGGATAAGGGGTTCAACTACCGCAGCACGTAACAGTTGAATCGTTGTTGTCCTAATGCAGTAAAAGAGAGCAGGAGCGAGAGAGTGGGATTGTATCGGAATGAACAAGGGGGTTTTGCTTGCCTGGCACTTCTGAAGATATTATAGTTCTTCATCGGTGTCATCGATCACGTCATCGGAGCATCGGCTACTGAGAGGGGACGGTTACCGGCAAACAGAGAAGGACACAATCAATGCAATGCGACAATATGATGCATGGTCATGACATGTCAAAAATGTTATGATTTACACTAATGCATCTAGCAACAGTTTAAATGAGGTCCATATGAACTAAGGGTTCATATGCAAACTCCATATTTAGCATTTATAATGTCATTATCATGTTTTCACCTATACAGCAGGTATAACTTAGTTTGACATGCATGAAAATGATACAGATGGATAGATTGCATTTTCCTGATAATTTTTCATATATAAATTATTTCATTCTGAGCTACGGTTGATTTTATATGATTTTTAGAAGTTTATACTATTTTCTGGAATTTCCTGAATAAACTTAAATCCAGAAAATGCTTTACTGCGTCAGCCTGACGTCAGTGTGACATCAGCAGGTCAACTAACCCCTCCAGGTCAAACCTGGCCTGTGGGTCCCTCACGTCAGTGTCATAACTAATTAACACTTTTAATTAGTCACTAATTAAAGAAACTAACCTAGGGTTAGATAGGGCCTGGCCCACTTGTCAGTGACCCAGGGGAAGTCAAACCCCTGGTCAAAAGGTCAAACGCGCCGGCGGCTTGACGCCGGCGGCGACAGACGCGGCGGAGGGGCTCGGGAAACGCCCTCCGGCGACCAAAACAGCGGCGGCGATCAACTACGCGTAGCTGGCGCTCAGCCGCATCCAGCTAAGCAAGCAGGAGGGGCTGCGGTCGACCGGGCTCGCCG
The DNA here is from genome assembly GCF_018294505.1 of Triticum aestivum. NCBI lineage: Eukaryota > Viridiplantae > Streptophyta > Magnoliopsida > Poales > Poaceae > Triticum > Triticum aestivum. Next base: position 463,019,301 of record NC_057814.1, on the reverse strand, counting down.
GAATCAAGCTCGCTGCAGCGGCCGGCGTGCGGGTGTGCTCGAGTCGGTGTTATGCTGCATGAAAGGGGCATGGATGGGTGCTACGGGCAGCTGGTGATGCACTGAGCGAGATGATGAACTCCGTTTTGAGCTCGGGTGGACGTGGCCATGGCGGCGATTTGGCCGGCGGAGCCGAGCTCTCGGCCGTGGTGGCAGGCGGGGTTAGAGAGCGACTTGGACAACGCGTCTAGGGGTTAAAGAGAGAGGAGCTCACGGCGGTTGCGACGGTGGCCTCGGGGAGCTCGGGGAGGGGCTGACGACGACGGGAGGTCGCCGGCGATCTCGGGGCAGAGGCGGCGAAGATGGCGGTGCAGAGGGTGATGCAGAGGGTTCGGCATCGCGCGAGTTGACGGAGAGGCGCGGGGAATGGAGGCGGAGCTCCTGGGCATGTCCAGGGGGCGAGGGGGAGGCAGTGGCCGCGGTGGTGCTTGTCGGCGGCGACGGTGGCGCTCGAACCATGCGAGAGAGAGAGAACAGAGGAGGGGAGGGGCACGGGGAGAGTGAGAGGGGATCGAGGGGAGTGCGTGGCGCTCACAGCCGCGTCGGGGAAGCGGCGGAAGCAGGAGGTGGCCGGGGCGCGTGCCGGCATGCGGCGAACACACGCCTCGCGTCCTTCTGGCACGGGGTGGGAGACGACTGGCAGATGGGCCTGGTGGGCTGCTATAGTGCCAGGCCGGCCAGGTAAGCGCCAGGTATTCTCTCTCTTTCTCTTTTTGTTAATGTTTTTCTATTTTTCTGTAACTTCGGGACTTTATTAAAAATACTTAGACACTTCCAAAAATCATGAAACTACTCATGATCACTTGTTGGGAATATATCCTACAGTAAACATTTTAGTTTATGATTATTTGAGCATTTAAAATATTTAATAGCATTTAAATGCCCAAATGCAAATAGAGTATGATTTAATCAGAGCCCAAATATGTCATGGAAAAATGTGCATCACCTCTGGTTACTATTTCCAGCATTTTCCAAGAATGATGAACATTTTTGAAAGCCATTTGGATTTACTGGGAATATTTTGGTTGAACCTAGTGAATTCCTTTAATGCTAGGGTTTAGGCAATCCCCATTTCAAGTTTCTTTCAAAGTTTAAACATGATGCACACATGAAGTTAGCCTAGTGCAATGTTAGAAGCTAGGGATGTGACACTATCCAAGTGGGAGTTCTTAAGTAATATGATTAATTGAACTTTAATTTATCATGAACTTAGTCCTGGTAGTATTAGCATATCTATGTTGTAGATCAATAGCTCGCGTTTAGCTCCCATGTTTATTTTGATATGTTTCTAGAGAAAATAAGTTGAAAGATGTTAGTAGCAATGATGCGGATTGGATCCATGATCTGGGGATTATCCTCATTGCTGCACTGTCGGGTGGTAGGTGCGACATATGCCAATGGGTGGCTTATCATTGTGGGAGCCAGTAAGACATCGCCGGTGCCTGGAAACGGGATGAGGCGAAGACATGCACGCCGGCGGATCTTACCCAGGTTCGGGGCTCTCCGTGGAGATAACACCCCTAGTCCTGCTCTGCGGGGTCTCCGCATGATCACTAGATCAATACAAGTAGCTACAAGTGCTCGTGGAGCTGTTTGGCTAGAGGAAGAAGAAGGGCAAGGCTAGCTCTCCTTTTCTCTCTATGTGGTGTGTGAAACTCTATGAGATCAACCCTTTACATGGGTGTCCCCGGGGGGGGGGGGGTTATATAGGCCTACCCCCAGGGGTACAATGGTAATCCGGCTGGGCGCGGGTCCCAGCCGTCAGTGTCTATGCTCGCCGGCTTCTCCGCCGGCCATTGGGGCCCGCCGACTGGTGGGTCCCGCCGGCTGCCGGCCTCTTGGCCGACAGGGCGGCCCCACTGCTTGGGGGCCTTGTCGGCGGCTGGTTACTATTGCCTCGCCTCTGATGATGAGGGCTTGGTCGAGGTAAGCGTGGCTACAGTGCCGCCGCCTTGCGGTCTCTCACTGTAGCCTTACCTTGTATTGTCTCCTTAATGAGGCACACGTTTCGAGGGAGGGAGGTAGCCGGCTATTGGGAGCCGGCCCCGCCCCTGGCCGACTAGGGGAGGCCGGCCACCTTCGAGTGTCTCTCTGGCTAAAGGGGCCCGCCGCCCGCGGGCCGTACTGGCGCCTGTCATGGGTGACATCGAGGTCAACATGGTTACAGTGCCGCGCCGGACGGGAGATGGCTAGCCCGTGCGACGCCCTGTGGCCATGCCTGCTTCGGGATTCGGGGGTTGTGGGCTGTACTGCGGCCACACCCTGTCTTATCACCGTTATGTGGATACAGTCTTGGCGGGTGCAGTCTTGGCCTGCTTCTGGGAGTGGGCTTTCTTCATGGCCGACTTCTGGGAGTCGGGCCTCTTGGGGCCGGCTTCCTGGAGTCGGCCATCTCGTATCTTTCTTGGGAAAGGTTTCTGAGGCCGGGTCGCCTTCTGGTAGTCGGCCCTGGGGATAGCCGGCCGGGGGAAGGCGGCCCTATGCTTTGTATGCTTGAAGGCTCGAATGGCCTGATAATTTTTCGAAGAGCCAGGGGGAGTCGGTTAGGCTACCCATGGCCATTTACTTCGACAGTAGTCCCCGAAGCTGGTTGGGCTTCGAGGCTGAGAGGAGGTCGAGAAGCTCGGTCAGCTTCTTATCTCGATGAGCCAGCAGCTTGGAGCCGGCTTCGGTTGGGCGCGCCGTCTTGGCGAAATTTCTAAAGTCGGAAGGCGGGAATCTGTTGGCGCGTGCGGCAGGCTGCGGGCTGGCCGCTCACCGCCCGCGAACCACGTGGCCTCCTCCGGCTGAAAAAAGCCTGCCAACCCACGCGCCCGACAGGATGTCGCCGCAGGCCGAGGGCTCACCACTCCTACGCCTAGGCCCAGGCGCGGATCCTCTGTGGCTCAGAGCTGTCCGCACGTCTTCCGGCGGCGGTTTCCGCACGCCGTTAGGGCGTAATAATCGCGGGATGGGGGGGAGGGGAGTGGGCATAGTTAATCCCACGTTCCTCCCCACGCCTCGCCTCCTCGGCTTCGCCGCATGAGGCTATAAGTAGGGGGAGGAGGGGAAGCGGCAAATGCTCGCACGCTCCTCTCTTCTCCGCCATCTTCTTCCTCCGACTTTCCCTCGCAGCAGCGCCTCGCCGCCGTGCCGTCCCACCAATCTTCGCTCCGCCCCGCAGCTTTGCCGTCGCAGGGCCGTGCTTTCTCCGCCGCCGCACTCTTCCTCATTAGCTTCTCGCCACCATGCAGTACGGCGGGGAATGGGACGGCTCCCTCGTCCATATGGACCACATTGAATTCCTCCGCAAGACGCGGCGGTTGCCCGGCAAGGACCAGGTGCGGGTCCATCTCGCGCCGGAGGAGGAGATCACGCCGGCGCCGGAGGAAGTCGAGCGAGTAATCTTCCGCTCGCATTTCCTGCGCGGCCTCGGCTTGCCGGCGAGCGCCTTCTTCCGCTCCTTCCTCGACTTCTATCAACTCCAGCCGCACCACCTCACTCCGAACACGGTGGTGCTGCTGTCCGCCTTCGTCACCCTGTGCGAAGGATTTCTTGGCGTTCTCCCCACCCTCGAGCTCTAGGGGGAGTTCTTCAATCTAAGCTCGGCACCCGCATGCAGGGCGTGCCGGCTCAGAGCGGCGCCTTCATCGCGATGCGGAGGCCGGCGGCCGACAACCCCTTCCCCGTCATCACGCTGATCTAGTCAGTGAAGCTCTGGCAGAAGTCGTATTTCTACGTGAGGAACGTCGCCCCGCAAGGCGACTACATCAACTTGCCGGCTTACGTAGCCGGCCCGCCGGCTGGGAGGCGGCCCCAGTGGTCTTATCGGGCCGTGACGTTGTCGCAGGCTGGAGCCGCGGCCGTTGCCCGACTTCGGGTGATGATCCAGTCGGAGGGCCTGACTGGGTCTGACTTGCTGGCCGCCTTCGTCGCGCGCCGGGTGCTTCCGCTTCAAAGCCGCCCTCACCTGATCTGTCAGATGAGCGGCCAACTCGATCCGAGTCGGATGTGCACCAAGGATATGCCGCACGACGAGGTGGCTCATATGGTGAATTATCTTGCGAACTGCAAGCTCTCCGCAGAGTGGCGGTTTGGCAAGGAGCCATACTCCCGTGCACATCCTCCGCCTACGGTATGCTCTCTTTACACTTTCTTCTCTTAGTTTTGTCGCCGAGTTTTTCTTGGCCGACTCTGACCAGTCGGCACGTCTTGGCAGAGCCCTCTCCTTCGACCTGCGTCCGGGTTGGAGGCGGATCGCCGATTTCTCCCCGACCGGGCGGAGCATGACCTGGAGGACCACGACTTGGGGGCGGCCGCCATGGACGAAAACACCGAGGCGGGTGGCGGCGAAGCCGGCGGCGAAGCAAGCGGCTCCGGGCTTGGAGTCACCTTCGACGACTGGCCGGATGACGACGAGGCGGAAATCGTCCCGCGCCGCCAGCCGGCGTCCGGCCATGGCGCGGGTTCCTCCGCCGTGCCGCCTGCTCAAGGCGGCGGGCAGAAGCGCCGGGCCGCGTCGGGCTTGTTCGGCTGTCGGCAGAAGAAGCCCAAGGGCGGGACGGCGGCGACCAGACGGGGTGAGGCGGCCGCGAAGGCGGCCCGCTTCCGCAAGGTGGTCAAGCAGCCGCAGACGGTGTCAGCGTAAGTGTATATTCTTTTGCGTACTCTTTCTTCTTTTCTTTGTAGATTTCTGAATCCTTGCCCTTTCTCAAAAATTAGGGCTCCGCTTTCTCTCGAGCGGGTTGCTGCCGCCTCCGTGGTTGGATCGCCGGGAGGATCCGGGAGCACCCGCCGCGTGGACCCCCACGCCGAGCTTCAGGCGGCGACGGAGTGAAATGCGCGGGAGGCGCGGGAGGAGCGGGAGGCGGAGGAGCTGAGGGCGGCTTCCGCCAAGGTGGCACAGGAGGAGGAGGAGCCGCGAAGGCACGTGCCGACGCGGCGGCCAAGGCCCAAGTGGAGGCTGCAGCCGCGGCGACAGCGGAGGGGGCCTTGCTTGTCACCCCTCTGCGTGTCGCGGCGCCCGAGGTCCCGGAGCCCCCGCCGGAGGAAGTCGGTGGCGACCTGCCGGGGTTGGAGAGGGAGGACGATGTCGTCGTCCCGGAGAGGGAGGCGGAACCGGCCTCGCCGACTGGGGCGGCCCAAGGCAGCCGGCCTAATGTGCCACCCGCGGAATCGGCTGGGGGCGAGCCAGCTGCGAGGACGGACCTGGTGGTCCAGTCGCCATCGCGCCAGCGCGGGGGGAAGGCCACTTCGGACCCGCAGAAGGCCGCGGGCTCCGGCTCGACGGCCCGGGACGTGGAGGCGGCCAGCGCCAGCTCGGGGTGGACGCCGGGTGGAGGGACGGCCATGGTGAACGCGGCGGCGCAGGAAGTCCGGAACCGGCTTCAGTCCCAGGCTGCGGCGCTGAGGAAATACAATGACGAGTTCCTTGCGACGCGAGCGGCCATTCGGGTTAGTCTTCCCGTTTTTGCTTTTTTGATCTTGGTTTCTTCCGTGGGGGCGCGTCAGCGCACCCACTGGGTGTAGTCCCCGAGTTCCAAGTCGGCTGCTGAGCAGGCGGCTTGGAACTTCTTAGCGGGCTTTGTTTACTATCTTGTTCTCATTCGCTTCTCTGCTTGACTTGTAGGACTACCACAACCTCCGCGCGGCTGCCTTCAACTCCCAGGCTCGGGAGCTGACCCAGAAGAATGCTGATCTATCTGAGAGCCGGGGTAAGTGCTTCATCTTTTTTCTCATGTGGGGGCGCGTCAGCGCACCCACTGGGTGTAGTCCCCGAGATTCGGGCCGACTGCTGAGCAGTCGGGTCGGATCTTTCTTGACGACTTCTTCCTTATTGCTTCTTTCTTCTCTGCCATGCCTACAGCGGCCAATGCCAAACTGAGGGAGCAGCTGGGTGGGACTCAGGCCGCCCTTCGCGCTAAGGAAGCCGAGTTTGACGCCTTGGCCCAGGAGCGTGACCGCCTGGCCAAGAGGCTAGCCGACCAGGAGGAGAGCCACAAGGCGGCCCTGAAGGCGGTGCAGGACAGCGAGGCCGCCCTTCAAGCTGAATATGAGATGGAGGCGGCGAGCTGGGCTGAGGCGAGGCAGTCGTTGATCAATGGCTACGGCCAGATCGAAGACTTGGTTGACGGTAGGCCGCCCTCTTCTTCGTCCCTTGCTTGCCGCTTGCCGTTTGGCTCATTTTCTGACTTGGTATTTTTCTGTTTTTTCTCTTTCTTTCTCGCGCAGAGTACTTCCCTGGCTACTCTACTGCCGCCAACCAGGTCGTCGAGGCCCACCGCGAGGCGCAAAGGCAGGCTGGCGCCACGATCGCGCCGAACGCTCGCCGATCGCTGGAGGAACAGCTCTTGGCGATTCAAGCCCGCCTCCAGCTAGCTCACCGCATGCGCCGCCGGCTTCAGCGTGTTGGGGCGCAGGTGCTGGCCGCTCTCTGGCCCGGTGAGGTGATTCCCCGCACCCCCAGTCGGACTGCCGACTGGCTGGAGGTGGCGGCCGGCCGCTTCGAGGCTTGGAAGGCTTCTGCGGCTCGGTCCGACGCCAGGCGGGCGCTGGAGTTCGTCAAGGCCTGGTATCCCGAGCTGAGTTTGGACCAGCTGGCCACCTGGCGGCAGGAGGCCGACACGGAGCTGGAGCCGGTGCGGCCGGTTATCATCCAGCAAGCCTCGGCGATCACCGACTACACCGACACCAGCGCCTTTGCTCCTGAGATGGACGACAACGGCGTTGCCCAGCCGGAGGAGTGGTTCGGGCTGAACCCGGTAGATGGCGAGGACTCGGCGGAGGAGATCGACTCCAGCGACGAGGGCGAGGAGAAGGAGGAGGAGGAGGGTGAAGACGCCGTGCCAGATGGTGGAGCGGCCGGACAGCCTCTGCTTGACCGTGCCTCCAGCAACAAGGCACGTGCGAGCGCACCGCCTGCAGCCGGCGATGATCAAGCCGAGACTCGCCAGCCGCCCACTCCTCCAGCCGGTGCCACCGTCTCCACCGACCAGCCCGGCTCCCCTGCTGCGCCCTTAGTCTAATTTGCTGCCTCTTCTTTCCTGTTTTATTACTCTTGGAACATTATTTTGTTAAGTTTGCACAGTTCCACCCACTGGGGGTGTATTTGAACTATAGTGAATGCCAGCCTGTTGGAGGCCTTATGTGTAAATATAATTGTGCATGCGTTTGGCTTTCCCTTGTTCTTTGCTCGTCGTCCTTCGACTATTTCCTTTGCCGCCCTCCCTTGTTTGCCGCCTTCCCAGCCGGACAGCTGCTCTGCAGTCTGTGGCTGGAGAAGTGCTTGGCCAGTTGGGAGGGCAAGTACTCTAGCTTTGTTGGATTGTAGCGAAGTGACTGGGAGGCCGGCCAGCCGGCTATTTTGACAGCCGGTAGGCGTGGTTGGAGGCTGGCTTGTGTTATATAAGTTCGTTAGTCCTTAGCCGTTTTTCGTGTGGGCATCCCTTCTGCCTTTGGCTCTTGCCAGTCGGTCAGTCGGTTCTTCGAGCTGCGACTTTCAACAAGAGAGGGCTCGGGTGCTGGTCACACTACTTGTCTAACTTCAGGTAGAACTTTTAATATAACTTAAGGCGGCCACTCCCCGGGCCGACTAGTCGAACCCGGTGCCAGATAGAAAATCAAATGTACTAATACATTTATGAATATGACACTCGTCATTCATAGATAAAGGAGGGCAGTCCCCGAGTGCGCCTCGGGGGGCCCGTTGTCTCGTACTTAATACAAAAAAGGTAGCATGATACATACTGCTTTCAACTGTAACATCTTCTCAGGAGGTTGGCGTTCCATGGTCATTCCGACTCCTTGCCGGAATCATCCCTCTTGCGTGCTCTTGGCTTCTGTGCGTCGATCGGATAGTAGGAGTCGTTGCCTAGTGCCTTGCTGACGACGAAAGGGCCTTCTCAAGGGGCCGAGAGCTTGTGCTGGCCGGCTGTTCGCTGGATCAGCCGGAGCACAAGGTCGCCCTCTTGGAAGGACCTTGGCTTGACCTTTCGGTTGTGGTAACGGCGCAAACCCTGCTGGTAGATGGCGGACCGGCTGAGTGCTAACAGCCGGCCCTCTTCCAGCAGGTCGACGCCGTCTTCTCGCGCTTCCTTGGCTTCCGCCTCCGTGTACATGGTGACCCGAGGCGAGTCGAACTTGATGTCAGTTGGGATGACAGCCTCGGCGCCATATACAAGGAAGAACGGAGTGAAGCCGGTTGACTTGTTTGGGGTAGTACGCAGACTCCAGAGGACAGCCGACAGCTCATCGAGCCAGCAGCCGGCCGAACGCTCCAGTGGTACGACCAGTCGGGGCTTGATGCCGGAGAGGATGAGGCTGTTTGCTCGCCGACTTGGCCGTTTGACTGCGGGTGGGCAACGGACGCTAAGTCCAGTCGGGTGCCCTGTGTCGCGCAGAAACGTGCCAGTGCTCCCTTGGCAAAATTTGTGCCGTTGTCGGTGATGATGCTGTGTGGCACACCATACCGAGTAGTGATGTCTGCGATGAATGTCACGGCAGTCGGCCCGTTTAGCTTCTTGATCGGCTTCGCTTCAATCCACTTGGTAAATTTGTCCATGGCGACAAGCAGATGTGTCATGCCGCCGCGGGCTGTCTTGAATGGGCCCACCATGTCCAGCCCCCAAACGGCAAAGGGCCAGGTGAGGGAGATGGTTTTGAGTGCAGAAGCCGGCAGGTGTTGCTTGGAACTGAAGACTTGGCATCCTTTGCAGCATTTGACTAACTCCTTGGCATCTTCCAAAGCAGTCGGCCAGAAGAAACCATGGCGGAAAGCTTTGGCAACAAGTGATCTTGAGGCTGCATGGTGGCCGCATTCGCCTTGGTGGATATCCTTGAGGATTGCTATGCCCTTCTCTGGCTCGATGCAGCGCTGGAAGACACCAGTGACGCTACGCTTGACAAGTTCTCTGTTTATTATTGCCTATGCGCCGGTTTGGCGTTGCACTAGTCTTGCCGAGATCTCATCAGTCGGCAGCTCTCTGTTGACTAGGAAGTTGAGGATGGGCTGGGCCCATGATGGAGCTGTGACTTCTTCTACTGTCAGTACGGCCACTGTGACCCAGGTGGGTGGGCTGGGTGGTGGAGAGTTGGAGTCGGCCACCGCTTCTTGTGCCGCTGCAGTCCCCGGGCCGACTGCTGCAGTCCCCGGGCCGACTGCTACAGTCCCCGGGCCGTGTTCTGATGTCCCCGAGCCGGGTGCGACTACAGCAGTCCCCGGGCCGCTTGTCGAAGTCCCCGAGCCGCCTGCTGGGTTCCTCCAGTCGGATCCGGCTGCATCAGGGGCGAGCGGTACGAAGATAGAGTCCAATTTTGGAGACGGCTTGATAGACGGTTTGAGGAGGCACTGGAGAGAGACACCGGTTGGTATAGCTTGTCGGGTGGAGCCGATCCGTGCCAGGGCATCTGCCTGGTCGTCGTCGGCCCGTGGCACGTGAAGGAACTCGCACCCTTCAAAGTATCCACTGATCTGCTGGACGAGGAATCGATAGCTCGCCATGTTTGCATCCTTGGCGTCCCAGTCGCCAGATGACTGCTGGACCACCAAGTCCGAGTCGCCATAACATAGGATCCGGCGTATGCCGAGCTCTCTGGCTAGCCGGAGGCCGTGTATGAGCGCCTCGTACTCAGCCACATTGTTGGAGGCGGCAAAATGGATTTGTAGTGTGTATCTGAGCTTGTTGCCTTTGGGAGAGGTGAGGACGATGCCGGCTCCCAAGCCGGTGTGCATCTTGGACCCGTCGTAGTGCATCCGCCAATGAGTGGAGTCGGGAGCCGGCGGTAGGTACTGGGTCTCGGCCCAGTCGACAAGGAAGTCGGCCAATGCTTGGGACTTGATGGCGGTGCGGGGCTGGTAGAAGATTGTGTAAGGAGCCAGCGCAATGGCCCACTTAGCCACCCGGCCGGATGCATCCCGGCTGCCTATGATCTCGGCAAGCGGGGCGGTGCATACGACCGTGATAGGATGCTCTTGAAAGTAGGGCTTCAGCTTCTTGGCAGCGAAGTACACCCCATAGCACATCTTTTGGTAGTGCGGGTAGTTTTGCTTTGAAGTGGACAGTACTTCGCTTAAATAATATACCGGCCTCTGGACTAACTGGGCTCGGCCTTCTTCTGGGCGCTGGACCACGATGACTGTACTCACCACTCGGCTAGTCGCGGCAATGTAGAGGAGCATGGGCTCCTTCTCAGTCGGCGCCGCCAGGACAGGTGGAGTGGTCAGCATCTTCTTCAACTCATGGAAGGCTTGGTCCGCTTGGTCATTCCACTCGAAATGAGTGGATTTCTTCATGAGTCGGTACAGGGGGAGAGCCTTCTCTCCTAGCCGGCTGATAAAGCGGTTTAGGGAGGCCAGGCACCTGGTGAACTTCTGAACGTCTCGCAACTTGGTGGGGATCTCCATTCTCTCAATGGCCTTGATCTTCACAGGGTTGCACTCAATGCCGCGTTCGGAGACCAGAAAGCCTAGAAGCTGGCCGGCTGGTACTCCAAACACGCATTTCTCGGGGTTGAGCTTGATCTGGAATCGGCGCAAGTTGGCAAATGTTTCTTTGAGGTCTTCCAGCAAGGTGCCGCGCTTCTCCGTCTTCACCACAATATCGTCTACGTAGACGTGGGCATTTCTGCCGAGTTGCTTGAGGAGGCATTTCTGCATGCAACGCTGAAAAGTGGCACCGGCATTCCTCAAGCCGAATGTCATAGTCAGGTAATAGAAAGCTCCGAATGGTGTGATGAAGGAGGTCTTCAGGCGGTCCGCTGGGTCCAACTTGATCTGGTGGTATCCTGAGTAGGCATCCAAGAAACTCAAAAGCTCGCATCCGGCTGTGGAGTCTATCACTTGATCAATCCGTGGTAGGGCAAACGGATCTTTGGGGCAGGCTTTGTTGAGGCTAGTGTAGTCTAAACACATACGCCATTTGTTGTTCTTCTTCAACACCAAGACCGGGTTGGCAAGCCACTCTGGGAAAAACACTTCCATAATGAAGCCGACAGCCAAGAGCCGGGCTATCTCCTCTCCTACGATTCTTCTCTTCTCCTCCGACAGTCGGCGGAGAGGCTGCTTGACTGGCTTCGCGTCCGCTCGGACATGTAACTTGTGCTCGGCGAAATCCTTTGGAACACCCGGCATGTCCTTTGGGTACCATGCAAAGATGTCTCGATTCTCACGGAGGAAGTCGGCGAGCTCGCCTTCCTATTTGCTGTCCAGGTTTGCTCCAATGACCGCAAACCTCTTCGGGTTCTCCGGGTCCAGAGGTATCTTCTTCGTCTCCTTGGCCTGCTGGAAGGAGCCCTGCGCATCATATTCCTTGGGGTTGGGGGACAGGGCCAGCTGCTTGCCGGCCATGGCCACAACTCGCTCCAGCATCTTCTTCTCTTCTGCCACCACGAGGGACTCGGCCAGTCGGCTGCTGGCTGCAGCGCACTCGATGGACTTCTTGTAGTCGCCGGCTACAGTGATGATCCCCTTCGAGCTCGGCATCTTCATCTTGAGGTAGGCGTAGTGGGGCACAGCCATGAACTTGGCCAGGGCAGGTCAGCCAAGCAAGGCGTGGTAAGGGTTCTCTAGGTCCACTACCTCAAACCAGATTGCTTCTCGGCGAAAGTGATCCTTGTCTCCGAAGAGAACATCCATCTTGATCTTGCCGATTGGGGAACAGGACAGGCCGGGTACGATGCCATGGAACACGGTCCGGCTTGGCATGAGCTGCTTCGCCTTAAGGTTCAACTTCTCCATGGTGTCGCGGTACAGTATGTTGATACTGCTTCCGCCATCAATCAGCACGCGGGAGAATCGGGCAGCTCGCCTCTCCATCGCGAGGGTGACGTTCAACACTAGGGCGTAGGAGCCAGGAGACGGCATCACCTCTGGGTGATCGTCCCGGCTCCAGCTGATAGGCCTTTCAAACCAATGCATGAACTCGGGGTTGCTGGAGGCGACCGCGTTGACCTCTTGGTGCTGTCGGCGCCGGCTGCGCTTGTCTTCAACCTGGCTCGTGAAGACGACATAGGTGGCGTGCTCATCTGGGAATTCATCCTGAATGGCTCCAGCTGCTGGTCGAGCAGCCGGCTGCTGGGGGGTTGGAGGCGGCGGGCCGGGAGACGGAGGCGGCACCAGCCCCTCGCCCTTGGAGGTCCGTGTGAGCCAGTGGCACTTCCGGGTCGTGTGGTTGGACGGCTTCGCGCCGCTGTGAAACTTGCAGGGGGCATCGAGAGTCTGCTCGTAGGAGAAGGCCGGCTGCCAAGCCGGCCTGCCGCCCTTCTTCTTGGGAGCTGGCCGCTCTTCGGGCTGCTCGTCTTCGACAGTGGCCACCTACCGACTGGTGGAAGGCGGCATAGGGGCCTTGCGCTTGTGGTCGTTCTGGTAGGGGCTTCGGTTGGAGTCACCAGCCGGCGTCTTGGGAGCCGGAGCGAGCACCTTCCCAGAGGCGTCCACTCGGAGCTCGGTCTTCATCGAGGAGCCGGCTATGGCATACTTGTCTGCTATGACCAGCAGCTCGTTGAGGGTAGCCGGCTCGTCGCAGAGGAGTCGGTGCTTAAGGAGGGTGCCCTCTCGGCACCCGGCGGTGAAGTATTCGATGGCTTGAACCTCGTGCACCCCCTTGCAGGAGTTGCGGAGCTCGGCCCACCGCGTGAGGTAGTCGCGAGTTGACTCGCTGGGCCCTTGGACGCACAAGGAGAGCTGGCGGGGCTTTGGAGGCCGCTTGTACGTGCTGGTGAAGTTGCGGACGAAGACTTCCGTGAAGTCCAGCCAGCTGTTGACGCTGTAGGGCTTGAGGTTGTTTAGCCAGGTGCGTGCCGTGCCTTGCAGCATGAGAGGGACGTACTTCACAGCTACGCGCCTGTTGCCGTTCGCTATGCTGACAGCGGTAGAGTAGTCGATCAACCAATCTTCCGGCTTCACGAAGCCGTTGTACTTGCGCGTGTCTCTGGGGAGCGAGAACCCTTTGGGGAAGGGCTCGTCGCGGATGTGGGGGCCAAAGCAAGGCGGGCTGACATCGTCTTCTTCTTCTAGCGCCAGGGATCGTGCTAGGCGGTCGATCCGGTGGCGGGCATCGTTCTCGCCGACTCCTTCGCAGTGGCCTAGTCGGCCACCGAGAGTCGGATGCGTGATAGGCGGCGGGGTGGGAAATCTATCCCCACGAGGCGGGGGAGGAGGCGGATTGCCTTGGCGCTCCACCGCTCGAGGGCGGCCTTCTGCGTCGCGCTCGATGGTAATTCGAGTCCGGCTGAGGCTAGCAGCCGGCTCCTTGTCTTTCCCCTCGCAGTCGGCGACCGGGAGGTCGCGGCGTGTTCTCGGCGTGGGGGAGGACTCTCAGCGCGGGCGCCGGCTTCATGCCGTTCTGCGGCCGCATCGATCAGCTACTAGATGCGCCTCGTCATGTAGGGGAGCTCATCAGCCCCCAGCCCGTTCAGCTCTTCTGCGGTCGCCTGAGCGGCTCGCAGATTCTCGAGCGGTGGGGCGTAGACTGGGCAGTCTGCCCCCAGCATGCTGGCGATGGCCGCGCTGCGCTTCTTGACGAGGCCGGCTCGGCTCGGCCCGCCATGAGGCGGCGTGCCAAAGGCGGCGCAGTCGACTTCGCGCTGGTGAGCCTCAGTGAGGCGTCTCATGGAGGCTATCTTCTGGCCCTGCGCGATGAGGGCGAGGCGGTGTGCCTCCAGAGTCTGGCTGTCGGTGTCAGCCGGGATAGGGACGGACAAGTCATGCCTCGCCGTTTGTAGGGCATCATGGGCGTTCTCGCCCGAGTCGGTGCCATGGCTGATGACCAGCACCTCAGTGACAGCGCTGCTGCCACTGTCGGCTGGAGGGAGAGGGTCGTCGAAGACGACCACGTCGGAGGGGTAGGCGTCGAGCGATGCCGTGTCGGAGTCGACAAGCATCGGGTCGGTGGAGCCGACCGACTCCAGGTCCATAGCAAGCTCGCTGGAGACGTGAAGCTGGTCGAGGAGGCTGACGAGGCGGCTCTCGGGGTAGTCTGTGCCCGCGTCGGACGCGGGCTCGTCAGAGATGCGAGTCTCGCCAAGAAGGTCGGCGAGGCAGCTCGCCGCGCAGGCGTCGTCGACGCCTTGCAGCGCGTCAAGGCAAGCGCCATCGGGCGTAGCAGGCTGGCTACGCTCGCGGTGGAGGAAAAGGGTTCCCGTCTAGAACAGGTCTCCGGACGACAGTGCACCTAGCCCCACGGTGGGCGCCAAATGTCGGGTGGTAGGTGCGACATATGCCAACGGGTGGCTTATCATTGTGGGAGCCAGTAAGACATCGCCGGTGCCTGGAAACGGGATGAGGCGAAAACATGCACGCCGGCGGATCTTACCCAGGTTCGGGGCTCTCCGTGGAGATAACACCCCTTTTCCTGCTCTGCGGGGTCTCCGCATGATCACTAGATCAATACAAGTAGCTACAAGTGCTCCTGGAGCTGTTTGGCTAGAGCAAGAAGAAGGGCAAGGCTAGCTCTCCTTTTCTCTCTATGTGGTGTGTGAAACTCTATGAGATCAACCCTTTGCATGGGTGTCCCCGGGGGGGGGGGGGTTTATAGGCCTATCCCCCAGGGGTACAATGGTAATCCGGCTGGGCGCGGGTCCCAGCCGTCGGTGTCTATGCTCGCCGGCTTCTCCACCGGCCATTGGGGCCCGCCGACTAGTGGATCCCGCCGGCTGCCGGCCTCTTGGCCGACAGGCCGGCCCCACTGCTTGGGGGCCTTGTTGGCGGCTGTTTACTGTTGCCTCGCCTCTGATGACGAGGGCTTGGTCGAGGTAAGCGTGGCTACAGTGCCGCCGCCTTGCGGGCTCTCACTGTAGCCTTACCTCGTCTTGTCTCCTTAATGAGGCACACGTTTCGAGGGAGGGAGGTAGCCGGCTATTGGGAGCCGGCCCCGCCCCTGGCCGATTAGGGGAGGCCGGGCGACCTTTGAGTGTCTCTCTGGCTAAAGGGGCCCGCCGCCCGCGGGCCGTACTGGCGCCTGTCGTGGGTGACATCGAGCTCAACATGGTTACAGTGCTGCGCCGGACGGGAGATGGCTAGCCCGTGCGACGCCCTGTGGCCATGCCTGCTTCGGGATTCGAGGGTAGTGGGCTGTACTGCAGCCACGCCGTGTCTTATCACCGTTATGTGGATACAGTCTTGGTGGGTGCAGTCTTGGCCGGCTTCTGGAAGTCGGCTTTCTTCATGGCCGGCTTCTGGGAGTCGGTTTTCTTGGGGCCGGCTTCCTGGAGTCGGCCATCTCGTATCTTTCTTGGGGAAGGTTTCTGAGGCCGGGTCGCCTTCTGGTAGTCGGCCCTGGGGATAGCCGGCCGGGGGAAGGCGGCCCTATGCTCTGTATGCTTGAAGGCTCGAATGGCTTGATAATTTTTCGAAGAGCCAGGGGGAGTCGGTTAGGCTACCCGTGGCCATTTACTCCGACAAGCACAGAAGAATTATGTCCTTGATGCACCGCTAGGTGACAGACCTATTGCAGAAGCAAATGCAGATGTTATGAACGTTTGGCTAGCTCAATATGATGACTAGTTGATAGTTTAGTGCACCATGCTTAAAGGCTTAGAATCGGGACTTGAAAGACGTTTTGAACGTCATGGACCATATGAGATGTTCCAGGAGTTGAAGTTAATAGTTTAAGCAAATACCCGAGTTGCGAGATATGAGGTCTCCAACAATTTCTATAGCTAAAAGATGGAGGAGAATAGCTCAAGCAGTGAGCATGTGCTCAGATTGTCTGGGTACTACAATCGCTTGAATCATGGGAGTTAATCTTCCAGATAAAATAGTGATTGACATAATTCTCTAGTCACCATCACCAAGTTAGTAGAACTTCGTGATGAACTATAGTATGCAAGGGATGACGAAAACAATTCCCAAGCTCTTCGCAATTCTAAAATCGGCGAAGGTAGAAATCAAGAAAAACATCAAGTGATGATGGTTGACAAGACCACTAGTTTCAAGAAAAGGGGCAAAGGGAAGAAGGGGAACTTCAAGAAGAACGGCAAGAAATTTGCTGCTCAAGTGAAGAAGCCCAAGTCTGGACCTAAGCCTGAGACTAAGTGCTTATGCGGCAAAGGAACTGGTCACTGGAAGCGGAACTACCCCAAGTATTTGGCTGATAAGAAGGATGGCAAAGTGAACAAAGGTATATTTGATATACAGATTATTGATGTGTATTTTACTAGTGTTTGTAGCAACCCTTCGGTATTTGATACTGGTTCAGTTGCTAAGAGTAGTAACTCAAAACGGGAATTGCAGAATGAACAAAAACTAGTTAAGGGTGAAGTGATGATGTGTGTTGGAAGTAGTTCCAAGATTGATATGATCATCATCGCACACTCCCTATACTTTCGGGATTAGTGTTAAACCTAAATAAGTGTTATTTGGTGTTCGCGTTGAGCATCAATATGATTTGATCATGTTTATTGCAATACGGTTATTCATTTAAGTTAGAGAATAATTGTTGTTCTGTTTACATGAATAAACCCTTATATGGTTACACACCCAATGAAAATGGTTCGTTGGATCTCGATCGTAGTGATACACATATTCATAATATTGAATCCAAAAGATGCAAAGTTAATAATGATAGTGCAACTTATTTGTGGCACTGCCGTTTAGGTCATATTGGTGTAAAGCGCATGAAGAAACTCCATGCTGATGGGGTTTTTGAATCACTTGATTACGAATCACTTGATGCTTGCGAACCATGCCTCTTGGGTAAGATGACTAAAACGCCATTCTCCGGAACAGTGGAGCGAGCAACAGATTTGTTGGAAATCATACATACTGATGTATGTGGTCCGATGAATATTGAGGCTCGCGGCGGGTATCGTTATTTTCTCACCTTCACAGATGATTTAAGTAGATATGGGTATATCTACTTAATGAAACATAAGTCTGAAACATTTCAAAAGTTCAAAGAATTTCAGAGTGAAGTGGAAAATCATCGTAACAAGAAAATAAAGTTTTTACGATCTGATCGTGGAGGAGAATATTTGAGTTAAGAGTTTGGTATTCATTTGAAACAATGCGGAATAGTTTCGCAACTCACGCCACCTGGAACACCACAGCGTAATGGTGTGCCCGGACGTCATAACCATACTTTATTAGATATGGTGCGATCTATGATGTTTCTTACTAATCTACCACTATCGTTTTGGGGTTATGCATTAGAGACAGCTGCATTCACATTAAAAAGGGCACCATCTAAATCCGTTGAGATGACACCTTATGAATCGTGGTTTGGCAAGAAACCAAAGTTGTCGTTTCTTAAAGTTTGGGGTTGCGATGCTTATAAGAAAAAGGTTTCATCCTGATAAGCTCAAACCCAAATCGGAGAAATGTGTCTTCATAGGATACCCAAAGGAGACAGTTGGGTACACCTTCTATCACAGATCCGAAGGCAAGACATTCGTTGCTAAGAATGGATCCTTTCTAGAGAAGGAGTTTCTCTCGAAAGAAGTGTGTGGGAGGAAAGTAGAACTTGATGAGGTAACTGTACCTGCTCCCTTATTGGAAATAGTTCATCACAGAAATCTGTTCCTGTGACTACTATACCAATTAGTGAGGAAGCTAATGATGGTGATCATGTAACTTCAGATCAAGCTACTACCGAACCTCGTAGGTAAACCAGAGTGAGATCCGCACCAGAGTGGTACGGTAACCCTGTTCTGGAGGTCATGTTACTTGACCATGACGAACCTACGAACTATGAGGAAGCGATGATGAGCCCAGATTCCGCGAAATGGCTTGAGGCCATGAAATCTGAGATGAGATCAGTGTATGAGAACAAAGTATGGACTTTGATTGACTTTCCCAATGATCGGCGAGCCATTGAGATTAAATGGATCTTCAAGAGGAAGACGGACGCTGATAGTAGTGTTACTATCTACAAAGCTAGAATTGTCGCAAAAGATTTTTGACAAGTTCAAGATGTTGACTACGATGAGAGTTTCTCACTCGTATCAATGCTTAAGTCTGTCTAAATCATGTTAGCAATTGCCGCATTTTATGAAATCTGGCAAATGGATAACAAAAAATGCAATCCTTAAATGGATTTATTAAAGAAGAGTTGTATATGATGCAACCGGAAGGTTTGGTCAATCGTAAAGGTGCTAACAAAATATGCAAGCTCCAGCGATCCATCTATGGACTGGTGTAAGCATCTCGGAGTTGGAATATACGCTTTGATAAGTTGATCAAAGCATATAGTTTTATAAAGACTTGCGGTGAAGTCTGTATTTACATGAAAGTGAGTGGGAGCACTACAGCATTTCTGATAAGTATATGTGAATGACATATTGTTGATCGGAAATAATGTAGAATTATTCTGCAAAGCATAAAGGAGTGTTTGAAAGGAGTTTTTCAAAGAAAGACCTCGGTGAAGCTGCTTACATATTGAGCATCAAGATCTATAGAGATAGATCAAGACGCTTGATAAGTTTTTTCAATGAGTACATACCTTGACAAGATTTTGAAGTAGTTCAAAATGGAACAGTCTAAGAAAGAGTTCTTGCCTGTGTTACAAGGTGTGAAATTGAGTAAGACTCAAAGCTAGACCACGGTAGAAGATAGAAAGAGAATGAAAGTCATTCCCTATGCCTTGGCCATAGGTTCTATAAAGTATGCCATGCTGTGTACCAGATCTATTGGATACCCTACACTGATTTTGGCAAGGGAGTACAATAGTGATCTAGGAGTAGATCACTGGACAGCGGTCAAAATTATCCTTAGTGGAATAAGGATATGTTTCTCGATTATTGGACACTGATCCAGATGACTCTAAGTCTCAATCTGGATACATATTGAAAGTGGGAGCAATTAGCTAGAGTAGCTCCCTGCAGAGCATTGTAGACATAGAAATTTGCAAAATACTTACGGATCTGAATGTGACAGACCCGTTGACTAAAATTATCTCACAAGCAAAACATGATCACACCTTAGTACTCTTTGGGTGTTAATCACATAGCGATGTGAACTAGATTATTGACTCTAGTAAACCCTTCTGGTGTTGGTCACATGACGATGTGAACTATGGGTGTTAATCACATGGTGATGTGAACTATTGATGTTAAATCACATGGCGATGTGATCTAGATTATTGACTCTAGTGCAAGTGGGAGACTGAAGGAAATATGCCCTAGAGGCAATAATAAAGTTATTATTTATTTCCTAATATCATGATAAATGTTTATTATTCATGCTAGAATTGTATTAACCGAAAACATAATACATGTGTGAATACATAGACAAACATAGTGTCACTAGTATGCCTCTACTTGACTAGCTTGTTGATGAAAGATGGTTATGTTTCCTAGCCATAGACATGAGTTGTCATTTGATTAACGGGATCACATCATTAGGAGAATGATGTGATTGACTTGACCCATTCCGTTAGCTTAGCACACGATCGTTTAGTATTCTGCTATTTCTTTCTTCATGACTTATACATGTTCCTATGACTATGAGATTATGCAAATCCCGTTTACCAGAGGAACACTTTGTGTGCTAGCAAACGTCACAACATAACTGGGTGATTATAAAGGTGCTCTACAGGTGTCTCCGAAGGTACTTGTTGGGTTGGCGTATTTCGAGATTAGGATTTGTCACTCCGATTGTCGGAGAGGTATCTCTGGGCCCACTCGGTAATGCACATCACTTAAGCCTTGCAAGCATTGCAACTAATGAGTTAGTTGCGGGATGATGTATTACGGAACGAGTAAAGAGACTTGCCGGTAACGAGATTGAACTAGGTATTGAGATACTGACGATCGAATCTCGGGCAAGTAACATACCGATGACAAAGGGAACAACGTATGTTGTTATGCGGTCTGACCGATAAAGATCTTCGTAGAATATGTGGGAGCCAATATGAGCATCCAGGTTCCGCTATTGGTTATTGGCTGGAGACGTGTCTCGTTCATGTCTACATAGTTTTCGAACCCGTAGGGTCCGCACGCTTAAAGTTCGATGACGGTTATATTATGAGGTTATGTGTTTTGATGTACCGAAGGTAGTTCGGAGTCCCAGATGAGATCGGGGACATGACGAGGAGTCTCGAAATGGTCGAGACGTAAAGATCGATATATTGGACAACTATATTCGAACATCAAAAAGGTTCCGAGTGATTCAGGTATTTTTCGGAGTACCGGAGTGTTACGGGAATTCGCCGGGGAGTATATGGGCCTTATTGGGCTTTAGGGGAAAGAGAGAGGAGAGGCTGGGCGCCCCGCCAAGGCCTAGTCCGAATTGGACTAGGGGGAGGGGCTAAGCCCCCTCCTTCCTTCTCTTCTCTCTCCCCTTTCCCTGACTCCTACTCCTACTACCTGGAAGGGGGGAATTCTACTCCCGGTGGGAGTAGGACTCCTCCTGGCGCGCCTCCTCCTGGCCGGCCGCACCTTCCCCCCTTGTTCCTTTATATACGGGGGCAGAGGGGCACCCCAAAGACACAACAATTAACCGTTTGATCTTTTAGCCGTGTGCGGTGCCCCCTCCACCATAGTCCACCTCGATAATACTGTAGCGGTGCTTAGGCGAAGCCCTGCGTTGGTAGAACATCATCATCGTCACCACGCCGTCGTGCTGACGAAACTCTCCCTCAACACTCGGTTGGATCGGACTTCGAGGGACGTCATCGGGCTGAACGTGTGCTGAACTCGGAGGTGCCGTGCGTTCGGTACTTGATCGGTCGGATCGTGAAGACGTACGACTACATCAACCGCGTTGTGCTAACGCTTCCGCTTTCGGTCTACGAGGGTACGTGAACAACACTTTCCCCTCTCGTTGCTATGCATCACCATGATCTTGCGTGTGCATAGGAAAATTTTGAAATTACTACGTTCCCCAACACGCACACCCACTGTGCTTTACAGAGAGGGTGATGCAACACCAATTCTCGGAAGGCTTTAAGCCCGTGAACATTAAATCATATGACGGAACCACAGATGCTGCCGTATGGATAGAGGATTTCCTCCTCCACATACACATGGCGCGAAGAGATGACCTCCACGCCATTAAATATCTGCCGCTAAAGCTTAAAGATCCAGCTCGACACTGGTTGAACAGCCTTCCCGAAGACTCTATAAGCTGCTGGGAAGAGCTTGAGGACGCTTTTTGTCGTGGGTTTGTCACGGAAGATGTCCTAGTGTGAGGACTTAGTCGTGGAGCCATCGCAACGAGGTTAGCTTAAAGGGGTTAAACGGGACAAAGGACACGAGGAGTTTATACTGGTTCGGCCCCTTGAAGTGAAGGTAAAGGCCTAATCCAGTTTGAGGTTGTATTGCTAGGGTTTCGATGACCAGGGAGCGAATACGCTTGGCCTGGCTCTCGATCAGTTGTTTCTTGTCCTAAGCCGCCGCTGGGTCGTCCCCTTATATACCTGAGTTGACGCCCTGCCGGCCTACAAAGTCCCGGCCGGCTCATACAACGTGTCCGGCTTGGTGACTTATCTCACATGCCTTACAATACAAGTCTACATATACATGGCCGTTTATCCATGGGCCTTAAGCCGCCTTCGGGTTTGGGCCCTCTACTAAGCCTATCTATGAACCGCCATTGTTATTATACTCTTGGGCTTCATTGAGATGAACCGCAATAGGGATGACCCGGCCCCTCCTGGGCGGGTCATACCCGATAGTCATATCCCCAACATTAGGCCACAGGTTGATTTGAACTTGTTCATGTCAATCTGCAATACTTAGAAAAATCCTTCCTCATCTTACTGTGAAATGTTGTAACCCACCATGACGTCATCTCCGAAATTTACAGTAACCCGCCATGACGTCACCTGCCATTAATGCTTCACAGAACCCAAATCTTAAGAAATCTCTTTCTTTACTGTCCCTCCGAAAATCGAGGCGCCCGCGCCGTCGCTTATCCATTTTCCGCCTCCTCGATTCTCGCGCCTGTCGTTTGTCCTTCCAGCCTTATAAATAAGACCTTGGAATCTCCTCTCATTCTCCTCCCTTTCCTTCTCACCTTCTTCTTCTTCCTCTGGCGCACCAACCCATACGAGCTCCGCCGCCGTCGACCTCCGTCTCCAACCTCAACTCCGGCCGCTGCATCACCCTGAACGGACCAGAAAATCGCGGCGCCTCTCCGCTGTCCCATCAGCATAAGTAAGTCCTCCTTATCTTCACCATAGATCTTTCATTTAGGGTTTCAGTGTTCATCGGTGTTCGTTGGTGTTCGTCGTCGTCGTTCTTTATTCTTGTTTTAGACCCATGGATTAGATCCAAAAACCGCATAAATCTTGCGCGGTAGTAGTTTTAGCACTTGTTTTTGATACTAAACCATATCCTCATCGCGCCAGATCTCCTCCGGGGCACCTTTGCTTTTCCACCGCTGTCTCTGTAGGTTTCGGATTTATTCCCTTTTTCTGAACAGTTGCAGATCCAAATTTATAACCTTAATACGTGAAACCTGTTTGTCTAACACTTAGTTGAAATTTTCTCTTTGTTAGATTCTAAACACTTGTACATAACATGGTGGCTTATACGTCCGGCTTACAATTAATCAACCATATGTCATTAGTCCTCACTTAAGCCGCCCTTCTGAATGTATGCTATAACTATTAACTTGTGATTTCATTAGCTAACCTGAACCGGCGAAATTTTCCTTTCCTTTAGGCTTTCTCTTTCACAATGTTGCCCAAAACAGTCTACACATGCAACTGGATTCCCTCCATCGTCACTGAGGGTACATTTAAGGACTTTTTCAAAGTCGGGTATCTACCCGCCAAGAGTGTGATGCATTACCGTGCTCCTGACCTGGGCGAAGAAAGGCCTCAGCCGAAAGACGGCGAAGTCATCGTTTTTACTGACCACATGAACCGGGGCTTCTAACTGCCCGGCTCTAAATTCTTCCGAGACGTTCTACACTTTTTTCAGCTCCACCCTCAAGACATCGGACCCAATTCCGTGTCAAATATCTACAACTTTCAAGTCTTCTGTGAAGAATACCTTCAAGAGGAGCCCAGTGTTGATCTCTTTAGAGAGTATTTTTACTTAAACCGCCAGACTGAGTTCACAAATGGTCCTAGCTTGGAGCTTGGCGGAATATCAATTCAACGCAGAAGAGACGCCATCTTCCCTTATGATTGCTTGCCGAGTCACCCAAAAGATTGGAACCAAACGTGGTTTTATTGCAAAGACACTTCCCCGGCTGACGAGAATCCACTGCTGGGTTATCGTGTTGACCACCTGGACCCAAAACATAATCTTCCTGAAAAACTTAGCTGCTAAAAGGAAGAAGATTGCACCTACTATTGTGAAGGTCAAAGCTCTGCTAGGAAATGGGCTAACTGGCGTTGATTTAGTCAGGTGTTGGGTTTCTTGGCGGATCATTCCGTTAAGCCGCCGCACAGTCTTAATGTGTACTTACACTGGTGGTGAAAAAGATTCATTGCGCCACAGCTCCGCACCATTAACTGATGAAGCAATAAATGAAATGGTTAAGTCTCTTCTGAAAGAAGACCCGGAAGATTGTGTTAAAGTGGGTCTGGCCCCTTTCTGCAAGCTTAACCCGCCACTAGATGTAAGCTTCTGAACTTACTTATCTTCGCCTCATCATTTGAATACATTATTAACTCGACCCTTATTAACCTTTGCAGGCTAATTATGGGTTTTGGAAAGTGGAGTATGACCACGAGGCTGTGAAGAAGGCCAGGGCTGCCAAAGAAGCCGCTAGGAAAACCGCCAAGAAGACCACCAAGAAGAAGAAAAAACCGAGCGCCTCTGACCTCCTCAAACTTGATAACATCTCTGAGTCGGAGGTAGCCCTTGACTCTCTTGGCTCATTTTTCAAACATCTTATTGATACTGACTATTATCAGGCTGACACGGGAGCCAGCTAAGCAGCTGAAGAAGAGGTAACTATTAGTTCCTTCGGCCCAGACCCTTTGCCAAGACAGAAACTTTGACAAGTAACCCGGAAAGTAAGGTATTCACACCCCTTGGCTTATTTAGATCCTCACTTTCTTTTGAAGCAACAGCAACACGAGAATTGCCGCAGACCTGGACCAGTGGAGTTGATGAGTTATCCTCCGGCTTACCGAACACTCCTGCCCCTTGAAAACGTCGAAATGAGGTTCCTTTATAATTACTCTTTTTATCTGTTTGGCGGATCTTATCTGCTTACGTTCTAACTGTGTTGATAACCCTTAATCAGGAACTTGCCCGTTCTTCCTCTGGCGACTCATCGCAAACTGAGTTGCCGGCTTTCAAAACTGCCCATGGGTAATAGCAATTGATTTTACTCTGTAATTCTTCATACCCTTTTATTTACACTAACTTGTCATAATCCGCGTACTGGACAAGCAAAACCGAACAAGAAGGTGAAGCTGAACAAACCAACTGAAGCACCGAAACGGCTGAGCCGGAGCCACAAGTCTCTGTTCCTGAAGCTTCTGACAAACAGCCAGAAGAACCTACTACCGTCACTCCGCATGAGATTTCGGATCTCAGTGTTGATGATACTGATATTAATCCTTCCAATCCTGCACCCTCAAGCTCACTTAAGCCGTCGGAAACTCATGATGATGATGTGTTGATTACTGGCACCGGCTTTGTAGAGCCGGGAAATCCAATAGCTTTGGCTAAACATACTGCTAAGCAAGAGGTTATTGAAAGGCGAAAGAGGAAGTTTGACATCTCCCATTATGCACAGCTGAGCAGCAGTGAGATCCTCTCTGGTTATCTCAGCCAAGTACACTCCAGCCGCGATCTTGAAGTTGATATGGTGAAACAAATGCACCAAAAGTATGAGGTATGTTTTTCTGCTTTGAATAATTTATGTATATCCTGCCAGCCCCCAAGTCTACTGGGTATGATAATATTGAATAGGCTGTAGACTTTTAACAGAATCCATAAACTTATGTCCTAGAATCCTTCCTTATCCGGTTTAAAAATAATCAGGATGTTTAAGCAGCTTTAACTTTCCATCCTTAGTCCCCAAGGGCCGATTTAATCAGCATGAATGAGCCGGTCATATTTATCATTGTGGAAGAAAGGGGAGCTTAACTGCATAGCCCCCATGAGCCGGTTGGGACTATTTAGAGCACACCCGGCTCAGTATGAAGAAGATACAAGCGATATGCATTAGCCGCCCAAGTGCCAAGTAGTCTTGCTTGCAAAGTACTGGGGACTTTATTCACAAGAGCCGTTGTCTTGAAAAATTTCTTTGATAGACATTAGCCCCCAAGTGTCAAGTGTTATTGCTGGCAAAAGACTTGGGACTTGTATTCTTGGTATCTTGATATAAATGTTGCTAACTCTATACTTCATACAGGCTGCCACTGCTGAACTGGAGTCTCAATTGAATGACGCAAAGACCCGGCTGGCGACTCGGGAAACTGAGACCCGGAAAGCAGAGTCAAAATTTCAGTTTAGCGTGGCTGAGTCGGAAAAACTGAAGACCAGTTTTGAAGCAGAGAAAAAGACTTGGGCAGAAGAAAAGACAGCGTTAATGCAACATGCTGAGAAAGCAGAGGCAGCGCTTCAAGAGGTGACCACTGAGCTCACCGGCTTAAAAACCGTGTATCTCAGATGGTTTCAGCTATCTTTGGTGAGTCGCCTTGCCAGTCATTAAAAGTGAATTTTTTATTGTGATCATATAACCCGCCATTTAATCAATCTGCGATGTATCCAGGTCCCAGGAGCAGCAACCTCAATCAAGATATGCTAGTGAAGCTTAAAGCTGTCTATACACTTGTCGAGCAGCTGTACACCGGAACTCAACGTGCATTAGCCGCCATTTCGCCCACAGGTCAAGCACCAACTATGGTGATAGATGTTTTGAAGAAACTCTCTGTGCTGCCTATAAGATTTGATGAGATAAAACGGTCATCTGCAAGAGCCGGCACTATGACGGCTTTGAGCCGGGCCAAGGCATGGGTACCAAAGCTTGACCCGTCTGAGGTAGCCACTGGTTACCCAAGCTTAAAAGAAGATGGTACACCTTTTGATCAGAAAGACTTCTCAGCTTGCGTAAAGGAAATTCGTCCAATGGTCACTCTGATTGCCAATGACTCAGACCTTTCCAAGTATCATCCGGCTTATAACCAGGAGAATCAAAAGATGCCGACTCCAGCTTACAAAGTGATGGACTTGATCCCGCCAATTCGTAAGCACACCTTTGCCCCTGAAGTCGATCCGTCTGAGCTTATAGATGATGATGCTGAATTTGAAGCTTTATCTGGCATCGATTGGTCATCAGCAACTTTTCAGACGGTGGAGGAAGATGAAGAGCCGGCAAAGGATGACGCAGAAAATTCCGGGCAGTAAGGCCAAGAAGATTGAACAGCCGGGCGGTTCTAAACACTTGATCTTTTTTTTAAAATACTTTGATCTCATTCGGCCCATGGAGGCATGTAATAGGATAGTAAAACTTTGAATCTGCCGTGCCATCGTGCATGTTCTGCTTTGCACGAGACTGTTGATCTGCCAATTGAAGATCTGCCACTAATGCTTATAATATCAGCTTTTTGAGTATGTTCCTGTATGCAAAACAGATCACAAGTGTCCCACGGTTTACCGCAGGACAGGTCATAATTCCCAATATATAATCACTGGAAACTAAAATAGTTTATAACCAGGAGTGGCTCAATTATAACAAAATATGTCATACTTGTGATATTTGATCACACTGTTGGTTTACCAAACCAGCAGAGTAAGGGTGATAACCCAAAACTTGAACACTAGTAATTATCATATATCGTCGGCTTATGAACAAAGCCAGGCCGGGTTAATAAACACCGGATGTTATCTGATCTCATACTGGCGACTTATAGTCAAAAGCCAGGCTGGGTTAATAAACACTGGGTAGTTTGATGTATAAACCATAAGGCATCACAACCCTAATCGACTTTTTAACCATGTATTACTATGTCACAGGAAAAAAACCCTAAAAAAATCTGCAAATCAAACAACAAAAAATCAAGGCTTTCATAGGCGGCCAGGCCAAAAACTCAAGTGCTTTCACGTGCCGCACATCCACTGAGTTAAACCTTCATACAAACCTTATAAGCCGGACCTCACACAACCAATCGTCGTTTTAACTTTGACAAGTTCAGGGTCTGTATAAGATTGACTTGTCAAAAGTACGGCGGGTCGTTCGAGGATTACCTGGGCGGAGTGGCAGACTTAAAAAGGCAGGATAACTCGGGGGTTTTAGGTGAATACACCTGGCTTCCAAGCCTGGCTTTTAAGCCTATTACAAGGGTCATAAAAACTTTTGTCCTTTAGAACAAAGAGCCCCCAAGCAATATTTTTGAGCTGTGCTCAATGGGCGCCTATGTTTGAGTTGTGCTTTTGCAACAGACTCTCTTTGGTCCCTTTAACCTGGGTAGCAAGCCCCCTAGTTTTTTATATATATGGCCTATAAGCCGGATCAAAGGGTAATCATAACTTTGCTTTATAAAGCACAAGCCCCCATGTGACTAAAAACTCGTTATTTAAAGAGAAAACGACAGAGGCCCTGCTTTAACAGGGATGCCGGCTTTATTATATTGATCATAATATATACATTGTAAAAATATGTACATCAGAAGAGCCAGTGGCTCAGGTGTAGTAAGGCCGAAGATGAGCAATATTCCACGGCCGGTGGGTCTCCTCCTCCGACTTACGTGAGTCTTTGTGCTCTCAAACATCGATAAGGTAGTAGGACCCATTGTTGAGATTCTTACTGACCACAAAAGGTCCTTCCCAAGGTGGGGATAACTTGTGCATATCAGTTTGATCCTGGATAAGCCGGAGTACCAGATCACCTTCTTGAAAAGTTCTGGTTTTAACCCGGCGGCTATGGTAAGGAAGCAGATCTTGCTAGTAGATCGCCGAACGAGCCGCCGCGATGTCACGCTCCTCATCTAACAGGTCAAGTGCTTCATGACGTGCTTTTTCATTGTCAGTTTCAACATAAGCCGCCACACGCGATGAGTCGTGACGGATGTCACTAGGGAGAACCGCCTCTGCTCCGTAAAGCATGAAGAAGGGCATGTAACCTATAGTTCTGTTGGGGGTGGTATTAATGGTCCATTACACGGTAGGTAACTCCTCGACCCAACAACCCGGCGTCCTTTGTAGGGGAACCATAAGCCGGGGCTTGATGCCTCTTAGGATCTCTTGATCGGCTCTCTCAGCTTGACCATTGGATTGGGGGTGAGCCACTGACGATACATCAAGCCGGATATGCTCACGTTGACAGAATTATTTCATAGGACCCTTGGAGAGATTAGTGCCATTATCTGTTATAATGCTGTGTGGAAAGCCAAAACAGAAGATCACCTTCTTCATGAAATGAACCGCCGTTGCCGCATCACATTTACTGACCGGCTCTGCCTCGACCCACTTAGTGAACTTATCAACCGCCACCAAAAGGTGGATCTTCTTATCCTTGGACCTCTTTAAAGGTCCAACCATATCAAGCCCCCAAGTCGCAAATGGCCAAGTGATTGGACTCATCCTCAGCTCCTGAGCCGAAACATGAGCTCGACATGAAAACTTCTGACAACCGTCACAGTTTCTGACCACGTCCTCAGCATCAGCATGAGCTGTCAGCCAATAGAAACCGTGATGAAAAGCGTTGGCTACAAGATATTTAGAGCCGGCATGATGACCACAATCTCCTTCGTGGATCTCACGCAGAATCTCACAGCCTTCTTCAGGAGAAACGCAACGCTGAAACGCCCCTGTGACACTACAATGGTGCAGCTCCCCATTGACAATTGTCATGGACTTGGACCGTCGGGTTATCTGCCTTGCCAAGGTCTCATCCTCCGGTAACTCAGCCCGGGTCATGTAAGCCAAATATGGCACTATCCAATCAGGAATAGCATGAAGAGCCGCCACCAACTGTGCTTTCGGGTCGGGAACACCAAGGTCATCTTTCGTAGGCAACTTGACCGAAGGGTTGAGTAGAACATCCAGGAACGTATTAGGTGGTATCGGCTTACGCTGAGAGCCTAGCCGGCTTAAGCTGTCAGCCGCCTCATTCTTCCTTCGATCAATATGTTCAACTTGGTAACCCTTGAAGTGACCTGCAATGGCATCGACCTCTCGACGATAAGCCGCCATAAGCGGATCCTTGGAATCCCAAGTACCAGAAACCTGTTGGGCCACCAAATCTGAGTCGCCAAAGCATCGCACCCGGCTTAAATTCATCTCCTTAGCCATCCGAAGACCATGGAGCAGGGCCTCATACTCAGCTGCATTGTTAGTACAAGGGAACATTAACCGGAGGACATAAGAAAATTTATCACCTCATGCGGAAGTCAAGATAACTCTAGCCCCCGAGCCCTCCAGCTATCTAGATCCATCAAAGTGAATAGTCCAATATGTGTTATCCGGCTTTTCCTCTGGTGCCTGCAACTCTGTCCAATCATTGATGAAATCCACAAGCGCTTGGGATTTGATAGCCGTACCAGGCACATACTTTAAACTGTGAGGTCCAAGCTCAATGGCCCACTTAGGAACCTAGCCAGTTGCTTCCCTATTTTGGATGATATCTCCCAAAGGAGCAGAGCTAACCACTGTGATGGCATGACCCTGAAAATATTGCTTAAGCATTCGGCTTGCCATGAAAACCCCATACACAAGCGTCTGCCAATGTGGGTATCTCTGTTTGGACTCAATAAGCACTTCACTGATATAATAAACCGGCTGTTGAACTGGATATTCCTTGCCTGCCTCCTTCCTTTCCAGCACGATGGCTACACTAACGGCCCGGCTATTAGCTGGCACATATAACAACAGAGGCTCTTTATCAACAGGGGCAGCAAGCACGGGCGGCTCAGCCAATTGTTTCTTCAGATCCTCAATCGCTTGGTTAGCAGCATCGCTCCAAACAAAATGATCTGTCTTCTTCATCATCTGATAAATGGGGATAGCCTTCTCACCCAGCCGGCTTATGAACCGGCTCAGAGCCGCAATATGACCCGCCAGACGCTGAACATCATTAATGCACGCCGGCTTAGCCAATGAAGTAATGGCTTTGATTTTCTCCGGGTTAGCTTCAATGCCTCTGTTAGAAACCAAGAAACCCAATAGCTTGCCTGCTGGCACACCAAAGACACATTTAGCCGGATTAAGCATCATCTTGTAGACACAGAGATTGTCAAACGTTTCCTTCAAATCATGAATCAGGGTCTCCTTCTTTCTTGACTTCACCACAATGTCATCTACACAAGCATGAACATTGCGCCCAATTTGATTGTGAAGGCAATTTTGCACACATCGCTGATAAGTTGCCTGGGCACTCTTGAGCCCAAAAGGCATGGACACATAGTAGAAGGCTCCAAACGGAGTAATGAAAGTTGTTTTCTCCTGGTCCTTAACTGCCATCTTGATCTGAAGATAACAAGAATAAGCATCGAAAAAACTCAAACGCTCACAACCCGCCGTAGCATCAATGATTTGATCAATACGAGGGAGAGCAAACGGATCAGCCGGACAAGCCTTGTTCAAGTCCGTGTAATCCACACACATCCGCCAAGTGTCATTCTTCTTGAGTACCAGCACCGGGTTAGCCAACCACTCAGGATGGAAAACTTCGACGATAAACCCGGCTGCCAAGAGCCGGGCCACCTCCTCTCCAATGGCCTTCCGCCTCTCCTCATTAAATCAGCGAAGAAACTGCTTGACCGGCTTAAATTTTGGATCAATATTAAGAGTGTGCTCAGCGAGTTCCCTCGGTACACCCGGCATGTCTGAAGGCTTCCATGCAAAGATGTCCCGGTTCTCACGGATGAACTCGATGAGTGCGCTTTCCTATTTCGGATCCAGATTGGCAGTGATACTGAACTGCTTCAATGAGTCGCCAAGAACGAAATGAACCGTTTTAGTGTCATCTGCCGACTTAAATTTGAGTGAAGGATCATGCTCTGTAGTTGGCTTTTTCAAAGACATCATATCTGCCGGGTCAACATTATTCTTATAAAACTTCAACTTCTCAGTTGCACAAACAGACTCAGCATAGGCAGCGTCACCTTCCTCACACTCCAAGGCTATCTTCCGGCTTCCATGGACCGTGATAGTTCCCTTGTAACCCGGCATCTTGAGCTGCAGATACACATAACAAGGCCGCGCCATGAACTTGGCGTAAGCCGGCCGTCCAAACAGAGCGTGATATAGGCTGTGGATCTTGACCACTTCAAAGCTCAACATCTCCGATCTAGAGTCATGATCATCTCCAAAAGCAACTTCCAGAGCTATCTTACCAACTGGGTAGGCCGAGTTACCAGGCACCACGCCATGGAAAACCGTGTTTCACGGCTTAAGATTTTTATCAGTCAACCCCATGTGGCGGAAAGTTTCATAATAAAGGATATTGATGCTACTCCCTGCGTCCATGAGTACCTTGGTGAACTTATATCCTCCGACCTGAGGTGCGACCACCAAAGCCAAGTGACCCGGATTATCAACCCGGGGCGGGTGATCTTCCCGGCTCCACACAATGGGCTGCTCAGACCAGCGCAAGTAACGGGGAACCGCCGGCTCAACAGCATTGACTGACCTCTTATGAAGCTTCTGGTCGCGCTTACATAAGCTAGTGGTGAAGACATGATACTGTCCACTATTCAACTACTTCGGGTTGCTCTGATAACCAGACTGTTGCTGCTGTTGATTTCCTTGATTACTCTGCTGATTGTAACCACCCTGGTTGTCGTGACTGCCTTGATTTCCATGGAACCCAGAGTTAAAGCCGCCATCGTCGTAACCCGGTCCATGAGAGCCGGATCCTAAGCCACCACCTGACCCATGACTGTCTTGAAAAAGATTGGAATTTTTGTACTCCTTCATAATGAATTAATCCTTCCAGAGGTGGCCAGATGGTCTTTCCCGCGTCCCATGTCTTGGGAAGGGCTGATTTAGCAGCTGCTCAAGATTGAAGCCTGGCCCTCCAGTCCGTGGGGGCGGTTTACCTTTACGACGCTGGCCATTATTCTGCGTATTGGTGTTAGCCACAAAGTCCAAACTATTATCAGCTTTGCCCTTACCGTTGTTTCCATTGCTCGCCGGGTTATGCTGCTGCCCCCTGGTGCTGCTGCTCTTCTTTCCCATTCCCGGCTTTTCATCATCAGACTCAGGGTCCTTGGTACCATCAGAGTCAGCATACTTAACCAGAGCCGCCATGAGTGTCCCCATGTCATTGCAGTGACGTTTGAGCCGCCCTAATTTCTGCTTCAGGGGCGTGAAACGACAATTGTTCTCCAACATTAAGACTGCTTAATCGGCATTGATGCGATCCAACAAGTGCAGGATTGTTGAAACCTGGCGCACCCAATGGGTTGTCGACTCACCTTCTTCTTGGACACAGGAGGCCAAATCCACGATTGACATGGGCTAATTGCACGTATTTTTAAAATTCCGGATAAACCGGGCTTTTAACTCGGCCCATGACCCAATGGAGTTGGCTGGCAACCCCTTCGACCAACACTACTAGGAAAAGGGCTATAGATAATATGGACACTAATGGTGCACCAGACATGCGGTGCGCCACTCATATATAGCAGTGGCGCACTGTGTGCTGGTGCGCCATTAGTGTGATAGACACTAATGGCACACCACAACCATGGTGCGCCACTACTAACATTTTTTTCTTTTTTCCAAAAATACTAATGGCGCACCGTGTGATGGTGCGCCATTAGTGTGATAGACACTAATGGCGCACCACAAACATGGTGCGCCACTACTAACAAAATTTGTTTTTTTTCCAAAAATACTAATGGCGCACCATGGCACAGTGCGTCATTACTAGTTTTAACTAGTAATGGCGCACCAGTCACCCCGCGCACCACTACTATCATTTTTTGTTTTTTTGCAAAACTACTAATGGCGCACCGCCAGCTAGTGCGCCATTATTTGTTGGTGGTGCAGCATTAGTAACCTGGGACCAGCTAGATATTTTGGACAGCCACCTACACACTCACTTTCCCCACTTCATTCTCTCCACCTCCTCCTCCAAGCTTGTCTCGGCTGCCTCCTCCTCCTCACCTCATTTGCAGCATAGATTCATCCAAATTAAGTGGTTAAATTACCTTTTTTTGATAGGTAAGTAAGGGGAAAGCTTTCTTTATGTTGTAGATCTACTTTTTTCTCCCTCCAACAACGTGCACATGCACTTTTTATGGCCTAGCTAGATCTATGTATGTTTGTGGTGTTGCATATGTTTGTAGTGTTGCGTATATGTTTGTGTTTGCATGTACCGGTATTTGAAATGCGATAGTTGCCAATATTTTGCCGGAATGTTGATTCATTTCCGTTTCGGCGAGAATTTTGGCACTATGCATTCTTTTTTGTCCTATTTTTAGGCAAAGTCATGCCAAATTTTTTCTTGGTTCTAAAATATCGTTTTGCTCTACCCCGCAGGTGACCATGGTCCGCACGATGACCGAAGGCATCGTGAATAGGTTTTTGAGCTCCGTGAAGGCCGAGATGCTTCAAAAGAACGAGACGGAGATAAGATGTCCGTGTCGAAGATGCAAGCTGAGGAGCCTTATGGACCCGGATTCCGTACAGGTGTGGGACCACCTTCTCTTGCGTGGTTTCATGGATGGCTATCGGTGGCAAGGTGATGAAGATGATTATGAAGTCGTCCAAGGGGGCCGGCCGGCAAGAAATGAGGAATGGAAGCAAGACAACCGCGGCGAGGGCGGGCGAGAAGACGAAGAATCTCCAGGACATGATCACGAAGTAGATGCAGTACACAGTCATCATGTAGAAGATGCCAGACATGATGATGAGGAAGATGCCGGAGTAGACGAAGTGCATGATCATGAAAATGAAGATGCCGGAGCAGACGACGATGGACCATCGATGGGCTGGGTGCAGGACCCTCATATTCAAGAGCTGCTTCTCAAGCAGACGGATAACGCAAGAGCTGCCGCCCGAGAGAAAGCCAAGCTGGGTCAACTAGAGATAGACGTGGTTACTCCATTGTATGAAGGATGCATTCCCGAGGATACCTGCCTGAAAGTAACGCTCATGGCTCTGGAGATGAAGGTAAAACACAAAATGACCGACGCATGCTTCGACGAGAACATGTCATTCCGGCACGAACGTCTTCCCAAGGGGAACAAGTGCCCGACCAATTTCGAGGAGGCGAAGAAAATCGTGTGTCCTCTGGATTTACCACACGTGAAATACCATGTGTGCATGAAAAATTGCATCATTTATCGGGACGAGCACGCGGAGTCTACCATATGTCCGGTGTGCAGCGTCACTCGATACAAGAACAGGAAGAAAGCTCCTCGAAAAGTGGTGTGGTACTTTCCGATCACTCCTCGTCTGCAGTGGTATTTCGCGGACCCTAAGGTAGCAAAGCTCCTGCGTTGGCACGCGGATAGGGAGGAGAATAAGCGAGAAGATGACGCAAATGATCCGGAGATAAATAAAAAAGACAAGATGCTGAGTCACCCTAAGGATGGGAGCCAGTGGCAAGCGTTGAACTTCGAACACCCAGAATTTGGGAACGATCCAAGGAACATCGTGCTGGGCGCGAGCACCGATGGAGTCAATCCGTTTGGAACTAGAGAAGCACACATAGCACCTGGCCTGTGTTTGTGTGGATGTACAACCTTCTCCCTGGTTGTGCATGAAGAGGAAGTACATTCACATGAGTATGCTAATTGAAGGGCCGAAACAACCAGGGAACGACATCAATCTGTATCTGGGGCTGCTGAAAGCGGAGCTAGACACACTGTGGAAAACGCCAGCCAATACGTGGGACGCCGCACAGAAAGAATATTTCCCTATGAAAGCCGCACTGCTCACGACGGTGCACGACTATCTCGGTTACGGATATCTCGCGGGGCAGGTGGTCCAGGAATTTTCTGGATGCGTCAGGTGCATGGATGACACAACGTATCGCCAACTAGATAGAGATCCCGGGTCTTCGAAAACCATGTTCATGGGACATCGAAGGTGGCTTCGCGACGATGACTCATGGAGGAAACGCAAGGATCTGTTCGATGGTGAAACCGAAACCCGAAGACGCCCGCGTATGAGGAGCGGCGAGGAAATAGACGAGCTGTTGAAAAATTGGAAAGATTGCCCACTGCCGGGAAAGAAGCAAAAGGCGCCAGAGCCGGGAAAGAAGCGAAAGGCGCAAGAGCCGCTGCTGAAGGTATCGAAAACGAGGTCTGTTTTCTGGGACTTGCCGTACTGGAAGATCCACCGTGTGCCTCACAGCCTTGATGTCATGCATATCACGGAGAACGTGTGCGAGAGTCTGCTTGGTACCCTGCTCAACATGCCAGAGAGGACCAAAGATGGGCCGAAAGCAAGGGTAGACTTGAAATCAATGGGCATCAGGGAGGAGCTTCACGCTAATGATGATGATGATGATGAGGCGAAGCAGGACACGGAAAGTCGTCGCAAAGGCAAAAAGGCCAAGAAGACCGGAAATGACTTCCCTCCCGCATGCTTCACTCTAAGTCAGGAGGAGATCGATCAGTTTTTCACCTGCCTCATAGGAGTAAAACTTCCTTACGGTTACGCGGGGAAGATAAGTAGATACCTAGACTCAGCGAAGCAGAAGTTCAGCGGGATGAAGTCTCACGACTGTCACGTGCTGATGACGCAGATACTTCCAGTTGCAATCCGTGGGATCATGGACACGCACGTCCGTGAAATGCTATTTGGCCTATGCAACTTTTTTGACGTCATCTCTCGGAAGTCGGTTGGCGTGAGGCAACTCAGAAGGCTACAGGAAGAGATCGTGGTGATACTATGCGAGCTTGAGATGTACTTCCCGCCCGCATTCGTCGATGTTATGGTGCATCTGCTGGTCCATATCGTGGAGGATATCATCCAACTCGGGCCGATGTTCCTGCACAGCAAGATGCCGTTCGAAAGGATGAATGGTGTCATCAAAGGATACGTTCGCAACATGTCACGTCCAGAGGGAAGCATAGCCAGGGGCTTTCTGACCGAAGAGTGCATCTCCTACTGCACAAATTATCTAGGCATCGAGAACCCCGTTGGTCTGCCCGTCAACAGGCACCTCGGCAGGCTCGCTTGATGGGGTCACCGTGAGGGTCGCCGCGAAATGCATGTCGACTTCGAGGGTCGACTCACCGACTTTGAAAGAGCAAACCTAGTCGCGCTACAACACATAGACGTGGTCGATCCTTGGGTGGTAGAGCACAAAACCTTTATTGAGAAGACGTACAATGACCGAGGCCAACAGAGGACGGACGGAGATATAATCAAAGAGCACAACTCATGTTTCACGCGTTGGTTCAAGCAGAAGCTTTTGTCGTACCCTTTACATGAGGATTCTTCCGCGGAAGAACAACTCATATTCTCCTTGTCACAGGGCGCCGAGCACGACCTGATGACGTATGAGGCGTACGATATCAACAGCTACACATTCTACACCGAGGGAAAGGACATGAAGAGCGATGGTTATCAGAACTCCGGGGTAACGATGGAATCCTACACCGGTAACGACAAGGACAGATACTACGGAAGGATCGAGGAGATCTGGGAGCTGAGCTACGCTGGAGAGAAGGTCCCGATGTTCCGTGTCAGATGGGCCAAGAGCATCCTAAAAGAAGACCGGTATTTCACCACCATGGTTATACCCGAAGCCGAATCCAAGACCGCGGGTGCAAACGTCACTGCGAAAAATGAGCCATGGGTACTGGCTTCCCAAGTGGACCAATGCTTCTTCATTACCGACCCGTCAAAGCCCAGTCGTGTTGTCGTGAGGAGAGGCAAAAGGAAGATCATCGGAATGGATGGAGTCGCCAATGAGCAGACTTCGACAAGTACGGCGACCCGAAGATGGAACATGATGACGACGATGAAGTACCATCATACACCACGAGAAGAAGTAGGACCACCCTACCTAAAGGACATCCGTTCAAGAGAAGAACTCCATTTACAAAAAATAAGGGCAAGAAGATTGTGAACAGATAGCTAGCTAAGATCGATTGTATTTAAATTGTAGCCTTCATTTCTCAATTGTATTTCGACATATTGAAATGATATTTCTTCTGTTCTAGTGTCCTCATGAATATTTATTTATGTTTATTATGGTATTGAATTTCTAACCCACAAAAAGTATTGAATTTGTTAATATTTTTTGAACTCATGAATATTTTTAAATTTCATGGGCACTTTTTGAATTCATGAATATTTTTTCAAATTTGATGATATTTTTTCATATTCAATATGAAAAAATATTGAATATCCATGAGCACACTCGATCTCGATCCCCCTCCATCTCGATCGCTATCCCCCCTCGCCAGATCCCCCTCGCCGCCGAGCACCCCCCAACCTCCCCCGCTCCACCGCCGCCGAGCACCCACC
>NC_057814.1:462971376-462981132 GCF_018294505.1 Triticum aestivum | reverse complement strand
CCTCGACGGCGGCTAGCCTCTTCGGACGCGCTCCCCGAAGGCGGCGCGAGCCTCCCCGCGCGGCCTGGTTAGTCTCTCTCCCCCCTCCCTCTCTCCCCCGCTCATCCCCATGCCCCCACGGGGCGGCGACCTAGGGTTAGGTGCGACCACGGGTCTTGCTTGCTCTTCGAAACTGCCCCACGTGAATGTTGATGATGTTTTGCTGTAACTGAATGAATGTGGATGAGCAGATAAATCCTAGTTCTTTTGCTGCATGTGAATCAGTGTGAATCTACAGAAAATACTTGAATGAATGTGGATGTATAAGAAATCTTTTCTGACATTTCAGTGACATGGATAACACAGAAGGATTTTGCTTCTTTTACATCCGTGTTCATTCTTCACTGATTCAGAGTGCTGGTGTACTGAAATTATGTGCTGATGTTATCTATGTATATTTGTACAACCACTGATGCCAAGCATGTGCTGGTGCTACTCAGAGATAACTAAAATTCATGAGATAACATTCAGAAAACTAGAATATAGTGACATTTTTTTCCAACCGGGCTCACACCCCTTTCCATTAACTTTGCAATTAACGGAAATACATCAGCTGTTGAGTGTTGTGCAAAACATCACCCACCAGCCAAAGCCAAATGAGACAGCCTAGAGCAAAAGGAGACTGAATGGGGAGAATTCAGTGAAATGCCATGTATGTACTGGTGGTTAACATCTTCAGTCTTGCTAAATTCTGAGTTGACTAATCCATCAGCTACAATACACAGGAATTGGATTAATCAATTAACCTCTTATGCTTGAAAGTCTAGATAATGCTTCAGATGTTCTCTCTCAAATCTTTTATTTTCGTTCTTTTCTATGTGAAAGTTCAAGTGCATGGTTGATTTCATCGAAACTTGAAAAATAACACTGTAACATTTCTTCAGGTTTGACTTGTCACCATCTCGGAAGACCTTGGAGAAATCCCTCACAGAAGGTGAGATAGAGATACAAGACTTTCCTACTTTGACCTGTCAGAGCGCTTTTCCGTGCTTAATTTGGAGATTTATGTATCTAGAGTTTGGTAGTTTCTTGAAAGAGCGTTGCTATAAAACTAGGAACAAGGATGCTGAAGTGCCTTGCTATAGGGTTGTGTAAGTCAATTTATCAATGTTTTGACTCTGATCTTGAACTACAGGGTTGCAATGTCTTGGTATCAACACATGTAAAAAAAATTAGCAGGAGAATGAAGATTATAGAAAAATTGTCTTAGTAGTGGTAAACAAGCATATAATCCCTCCCAGGTAGTAACAATAACTTTATTGAGGGGATGGTTAAGCAATGCTAGAAGAACATAACATGATGAAATTAAAGTTACACAAACTTATGAAGGTGGAGCTGTATCTTTTTTTGAGAAACACCACAACAAGAACAGTTTCAGTACTTTCTGTAGCAATGACAAACATTCTGATGATTTTGTTGGTCAAGATTCATATCCAAATAATTGTACAGCTGCCTACATTGCTGCTGGCGCAGTCACATATTAAGCCAGCTTAAACCAGAGCAACACTTGAGCTTGCGCTAGATTGTGGTCACATGCCAAGCTAGCTTAAACCAGAGACACTTGAGTTTGTGCTAGATTAATGTATGTAGCTGTTTAATTTAAACTACCTGATGCATGCAACTATCAGTATTCTAAAATCTACATATGCTTGTGTGGTTGTGTTTGTGCCCATACAACTAAAGATCTGAAATATTTTTTGTTTAAAGTACCAACCATTTTTCTAGGTTATGCATTCTGAAAATCTTGTGTCATTTGGTTCAGCAAATGATCTTGTCTTTGTCCATATGAAAGCAGAGGACCATATGGTCTGTGGCCTTTTCATCCATATGAAAGTAGAGGCACATTGTGGTGCTGGTTTGCTGGGTTTTGTCTCCGACCATCATGTCGTGATGATTTTGCAGGTACCCCGAGAGGCCCTTGAGTTTGCCGGAATGTCGATTAACTTCCGTTCCGGCAAATTCGGGTACTCCATATGTCCTATTTTCAGCAAAGGTCATGCTGAAATTTTCCGTGAATTTTAGCATGACTCTGCTAAAAATAGGACATATGGGGTACTTGCGACTAATGCATGGGTCGGGGTATCTTAGTACTTAATTAAGTAGGATCAACTGCCCCTTTATTCTTGCTGCATTAAACCATAGGTGGCAATAGAGCCAAGTGATTAGGCCCAACTTAGAATTCTCCTTCCCTTTTCTTGATAGGGTATATTATTAGAAGATACCCATATATATCAGTCAACCTAGAGTGCCTCGGCATCGATAAATCCTAAATGATGAAAACTTAACTGAGCATTTAGGGGGGCTGGGGGCGGTCACGTGTGAGCCATCCACGAGCCGTTGACCTCGCTCCTGTCCTGCCTGCCCACCTCCCCTACCTGGCCCTGACCGCCATTAAAGTAACCAATCAAGCTCCTCATCCACTGTGATCAGAAAGAAACTATGAAAATGAGACAACAGAAGACAATACCCCCCGATCTAGTCTAAACACACTGGCTGGCTAGTAGTTAGTGTAGGTGTATATATACACATGAATCCACCAACATCCTGGAAATCCATTTAATCAGAGGAAGACAACAAAGAAGAAGAGGAGGAGGAGGAGGAGGTGAGGTTGGTTAGCCAAGAGTCAAACCCTAAATGATAGAACCTTGGCTTTTAGGGTGCCTCGGTGTCGATAAAAACCTAAATGATCAATTTTCAGCCCTTGGATTAGTTTAGTATTTTTTCACACACTCAGACACCCTTGCTTGCCATGTGTGTGAGAGAGATAGTGAGAGGATACAAGAAGAAGGGGGTTAGGAAGGGACTTGGACCTTAGCAACAACACACTAACAGCGAATTCCTCGAGAATTAGGTTATTTGGTCAACTTAGAGATCTTGTTCCTTGACAATAACCAACTTTTTGACCAAACTTTTTTCCTATTTAGAGCGAAACATGGCCCACAACGATGAGGCCGGCGGTTCGGGCGGCAAGGCATTCTGGGAGCTGTCCCGGGAGATGGAGGAAGAACCTCACCGCTATGAGGACACCGCGGAAGACACCGATCCTGACTACACAACCCCTAGTGGCGTCGGGGATGACACCACTGATGGTGCCGCCGAGGATGCCACCACTGATGATGGCAGCGCACGCACAGATGGCAGCCAACCGAAGAGGCAACGGAAGGACCGGCGCCCGAACGTGCTCGGCACCGTCAAGGAGGAATTTATTGAAGTGAACTGCGACGGGGATCCAACGGCGCCCAAAGAATTAGTCAAGGGGTACTCGGTTCAGCTTGGGTGCATTCTCCGGAGCACCGACTCGATCAACACCGAGAACCTAAGGCATAAGGACCGAGGGAATTTGCGCAACCTCCTCTTCACGAAGCTGCACGAACGATACAAGTTCCCCGCTGAGTTTCCAAACACACGCCTCTCAGGGAATAAAGTGAACAGTGCCGCCCTCACGAAGATGAGCACGGCCCTATCTACTTGGAGAAGCACGGTGAAGAGAATGATTAATAAAGATGACAGTTATGAGAAGATCAAGGCGAAGTATCCTTCGATCAGCGAAGATGACTACAAGGAGTTCAAGATCAAGTGCGAGAGCGGCGCATCCGAGGAATCAAGTCAGTGGGGGAAAGAGATGCGGGACTTGAACTTAGGGGTCAACAAACTCGGTCCCGGCGGTTACAGAGTGGCGGAACCTATATGGGACAAGGAGGACGTGGAGCGTGCCGAGCAAGGCCTACCGCCCCGCTTCGAGAAATACCGTGAGAAGCAGACCAGGAACTATGTCAGGGCCTGGTACAAGGAGGACCCGGTAACAAAGGAGCTTACCACGGATCCGAAGACCAAGGCGCTTGAGAAAGTTCTGGTAAGGAATACACCCCCGCGTAATTAGTTACATATATGGTTGCATTCTAGTTAATGAAGCCAAATTTCTAAATGGTTCACATTCCTTCCGCAGGAGACTGAAAGCAGTAGCGCGGGGTCGTCTCAGAGCTCCCCAGCTTGGGACAGCACTCTAAATAGGGTGTTGAACATAATGGAAAACAAGGATAAGCTCAGTAAGCCGTCGTCAGCTGGTCATGTGACCGGCAAAGGCTTGTCCACAAAATGGTCGTCATACTATAACGCTGGTGGGCGAAAGGAGAAAAAGACCAGCTCGGAAAGCCAGTCGCGCGAGGTTCAAGAACTCGAGGCACAAGTGGTGCGGATTCCGGAGATTGTCCAAGAGCAAGTGCAACAACAACTGGGAACGACGCTCACTGCCATTGTGCCTAGCTTGATGGAGGGGCTGGAGGTGTGGATTGCGGGCGGCCAACAGGGGCCGCCCCCGGTTCCCAGCTCAGGGCCAGCAACTCGCAAAACGCGTAGGCGGCGCCATTGGTGTCTCTGGCAGAGGCGGTATTGGTGTGTCCGGCGCCGGCACCGGCATTGGAGCTTAATGCACCCGGGTCTACGCCGGCCGGCACCTCGGCAGCAAGCGGCCCCTCCGTCAGTTGCACGCCCGTCGTTGGTGGTGCCTCGACATTAGCCGAGCTCGACGCCATCACGGTAACTAAGGCTCTCGGCCGATGACTTCATCTCCTTGCCTTTGACTGGGCATCCCTGACGCCCTACATGTTTTCGCAGGGCGCCGCCGACGTTCCATGCACTCTCCCGCACTTCGTGGGCGGCGAGTTGATCGATGTCGCCAAGGGCAGAATCGTTCAACCAGGCAACCCCGTGTTCCACGGTAATCCGATGCCACCCAATGTGTATAGGGTTGAACTGGTTCGGGTGCTGCCAGGCTGCGACGAGTTGTTACCTCCGATTCGACCCACTGGGGCCGACGAAGATGACGTGATGGCCCTCAGCGCCTGCGTAAGCTGGCCCCTGCTTTGGCCGAAGAGCCAGATTCATTTGGGGGTGGGGGACACCACCCCACAGACAACACCGCCAGTCGTGCCGGCGCCAAGCCATGGCAAGACCGCCGCAACGCTACCAGACATGCCGGACATCGCTATGGCACAGGATCCGGACATGCATATGGCACAGGATCCGGACGACGACGACAACGACGACGGTACATTCACCAACGTCGATAAGTACTTTGCCGAACATGGGTACGGTGACGAATTCTTCGGGCCTCCTTCTCAAGAACCCAACCCTGAAAAAGACGACCGCGATCGAGCTGGTACCGCGGAGAAACCCAATTGCAACAGGCGTCGTCTGGCGTTCAGTTCTCAGGAGACGCCTCCAGTTGCCGCCTTCACCGAGCCTCAGATAGCCGAGGTGCGGAATATTATCAGCCCCAACACACTCAACAAGGTGGTCTCTGAGCAGAATGCGATCCCATTACAGGGGATGAGGAAGAAGGGACGGAAAGGAAAGAATAACAAGGGCGGTGCGAGCCAGCCGGCACCGAGTACGATCCATCTCAGGACAGGCCACCTTCACCTAAGGATATCTCGAGGAGGGTGCATGTGGTGGGTAGGCCGATGCTACCGGCTAATCTGCTCAATGCGGCAACCGGTGCTATGCGGATTCTGCATGACAGTGTTCTTTCTTTGGAGAAGCGGCGTCTCTCCGAGAATGATGTGGCATACCCGGTTTTCGTGGCCAAGGAGCCAGAGGGCAAGGGCTTTGTGGATAGCGCCATCGGGGGTACGATCGTCCTGCGGTTTGATGACATCTTCGCTATGTTTAACCTTCATCCGCTGCACTACACCTTCGTTCGGCTATTTTCGCTGAGTATGGAGATGCGGATCATTAGAGACAAGACCCCAGACATCGTGATAGTCGACCCCTTCTACATGCGTGCCAAGATCTTGGGCAGCGCTGGGGA
This sequence comes from Triticum aestivum, assembly GCF_018294505.1. Taxonomy (NCBI): domain Eukaryota; kingdom Viridiplantae; phylum Streptophyta; class Magnoliopsida; order Poales; family Poaceae; genus Triticum; species Triticum aestivum. The sequence continues at coordinate 462,975,284 of NC_057814.1, read as the reverse complement.
CCGGCAAGTCGCGAGTTCATACCTCGAAGGCGTCATTCTGGCAAACCCAGATAAGGATAACTTCCTCGTGCCTTACTTTCCCAAGTAAGTCATCCCCTCACCGCCCCGTAACATATGATTTCTTAGATTACGATCGTTCTTTTTTTTCTAACATTCCGTGTTTTGTGCAGTGACACACATTGCACACTCATCCTCTTAAGCCCGAAATATTCCATGGCCACGTATTTCGACCCGAACCATCAGTCGAAGAAAGACTACACAAATATCAAGAAAGTTCTTGATGATGTTCTCCCTGGCTACGCCAGATCTGGAGGCACCTTCAGCAGGCCAGTTCGTAGGTACGGCAAGCACATCTTCAGCCACAATACGACGTTCTCCTGCGTCAAGTAGCCGCCTGGCGGTCAGAAGGATGCCTACTACGCCCTCCATCAAATGCGGGCGATCGTACAGGACCATAATCACCTTCTGCTACCAAGTAATCTCAAAGATTGGGCCGAACGCTTGTCGGCAATCCAGGACGCGGACATCAGACAAGAATTCTTTCGCATCCAGTCGGAGTTTGCGGAAATCATCCATCAGGATGTCCTTCGTACCTCGGGGCAGTTCTATCTCAAACATCAACCGTCCAACAGTGAGATAGAAACAACGCTACAAATGCAGGCTGACAACGCCCGCGATTTCATGACCATCACGAAAGACGGCGGCTTCATCCACGCTCCGGTCCCTGAGTCGAGTCGAAAGTAGTGATGCTATGTAGTTTTGAAATGTCGATTGGCTCATGTTGTAATGTTAAACTTTAATGAACTTGTATGTCTCTTTGGTTTGGAAGTCGTTCAACTTATATGTAATCGATGCTATTTATTAGTAGGACCATGAATCGTGCTATTAATGTGTTACTTTTCTCTTCCGATCCTTTTGTTGCATACTTATATATTGCTTATGTATTGTGTGTGAATTGCTACTAACTTTTTGTTTGGCTAGTGCATAGAGATGCCATCGTATGTCGTGTACAAGGGTAAGGTTCCCCGAGTCTACGATGACTGGGAGGAGTGTCGGAGACAGGTTCATCGTTTCAGCGGTAACAGATACAAAGGGTACACCACTAGGGCAGAGGCGGAAGCTAGATACGCGCGCTATCTAGCGGGAGAGAGGAGGGAGCGGAGGAGGAACCGGATGAAGACCAGTTTCATCGCGATGATGCTAATCGTGATGACCGCAGCTCTCTTCTATGTGATGGTAGTTTAGATGATCGATATCGACTTGTAATGTGAAGACAAACTCGCTACTCGCGGTTTCGAGACTTGTAATGTTCTAACTTTGTTCGGTCTTTTGAATTCGGAGACTAATATGATGAATTGTATTCGGAGACTAATCTTCTATTGTATTCGATAACTCTGCTGTTTATATGTTGTGCTGTCTATATTCTGTGCAGTAATATGTTTTGTAACCTGTGCAAATATCAGAAAAGAAAAAAAACAATCCCTAATATTCATACTAGTGGCGCACCACCTAGAACTTTAGTGGCGCACTACAAAATGCACACTAGTGGTGCATCAGCAACAAGTGCGCCATTAGTAAGCCAGAGACATGGTTAAATATGGCCCCCTGGGAGGCATTCTAGTGGCGCACCGTATGGTCTACTAATGGCGCACTACATGGCGTGGTGCGCCATTAGTAATAAAATCTAATGGCGTGGTGCTAGTGGCGCACCTGTAGTGCGCCATTAGTAGGCAAAGCAGGTGCGCCACTAGCAGGCCTTTTCCTAGTAGTGCAAGTATGAGATGTCCCTTCCAACATCATGGTGAAGTACTTAGCGCATGCAGCATCGTCAACATCCAACAGTTCCATCGCCATCTCATAACTCTCAACCCATGTTTCAGGACGTAAATTGGCAGTGTAGTTGGGCACCTTACGAGGACCCTTGAAATCCTTGGGCAAACGTACGTTACGCAAAGCCGACACCAAACACGGCACACCCAGAGTCCAGAAGGTCACACCTGTCTCCACCGAAGTTGTCGGACGAACCGCGGAATGCTGATGAGCCATATACTGAGCCGCCAGCTCAGCCTCTCGACGCACTCTTCCTTGATCCACGACGTTCTGGGCATTAACCCCACCACTTGCCGGGTTATGTCCACGGGGCGGGTTACGGTTCCGTCCACTGCTTGACACGCCCGGTTCCTCAATATGCCTGCTATAACTCCGGCTTGGGCGAGGGGTTGAATGAATCCTCTCACGACTGTAAGAATAAGCCTGCTGCTGAACCAATGCGTCTGAAGAAGCTCTCTAGCCCTTTGCGTCTCAACTGTTGTTGGAGACTCGCCTTCAACTGGGAGAACCGCCAATCGTGATACGACAGCGATCATGTTATCCAAGGGGTTAGAATAATGACCCGGTGGCGTCGGCATGTGCTGCGGTGGGATATTGTCTTGACGAGGCGGGTCCGTCATGCGTGGCTGAACCGGCGCTCCCGTTCCAGGCGTTTCAACCCGGTTTACCACTGGCTGGTTACTGGTCCCTACTCCGGGCGTGTTAAAGAGATTTCTTGCCTCGTAAACCGGAGGCAGGCGAGTCTGATGCCTTCTCCTCATGAATTCATTTGAAGCGTTCTGATCTAGCATGAGCTGGAAAGACTCTGATTGAATCCGCTGCGCCTGAACATCCAAAGCGGCCCGCTCCGCTGCCATCCTAGTGTTTTCTGCGTTCAACTCTTCCTTGGCCTATGCTATCTCATCCCGCAACTTTGCAACCACCGCGTTATGCTGATCCTGATTTGCCGGATTAACCACCATTGTTAACAACGCTGTCAGCTTATCCAACAAGTCGGTTAAGACTTGAGCCGGCAGGCGTACAGGGCCTCCTGCCCCGGCAGCCGTTGCCGCTGCTGATCCGGAAATCATCTCTGCGGCAGTTGATGAGTGCTGCACTAGCTGTGTTCCGGCCATGAAGATCGCGACCTTGTTCGCCGGCTTATAGGGGTCCGGAATACTGTCGCCATCAGAACATCCCCCAAGCCGGCCGTCTTGCAGTTGATACAATGACTAGGTCTCATCGGTAGATGACTCGCCATCAGAATAGCACTACTAGGAAAATGCTTATACACAGTAGCATAGTAGTAGCGTCGGAAAAGAGTAAACGCTGCTACTAATTAGTAGTAGCGCTGTCGCCCTACAAGCGCTGCTACTATGAGCATAGCAGTAGCGCTGGAGATGGAAAACCCGCTACTACTAAAACTGATAGACCATTCCCAAGTATACTAGGAATACTAGTAGCGCACATGGGAAACAAGCGCTACTACTATTGATCTTAGCAACAACGCTTTTTCCCTTACCGGCGCTACTGATATATGCAGTCCCCTCCTAAGACCAAAGTTTAGTCCCACCTCGCTCCGCGAACATAATTTTTACCACCTTAAATATGGTGCTTCTCAAACCATCACAACCACTTGGTCTTCATTGAACTCTATGTGTAGGATCTGTGGCCGCAATAGGAATCTTCACCAGTTCTTAAACCGGAGAAGATTCCTATTGACAATTTAGATTCTACACAAAAAGATCATTGATGACCAATGTATTTTTGATTTTTTTACATGCTTAGCGTTAGCAGTAGCGCGTTTATACAGAGAGCGCTACTGCTATTGATTTTACTGTAGCGCTGGTTAAGAAAAACCGCTATTGCTACTGATCATAGAAGTAGCGCTTGTTGGAAACAAGCGCTACCACTAAAGCCCTTATCCAAAACCGCCCCGTGCGCGCGTCCTCTCACTTCCCCCCTCACACTCACATCGTACGTCGCTCCGTCGCCGTCGCCGTCGCCTCCGTCCCTCCTCCTCCGTCGTCGTCATCCTCCTCCACCCCCAAGGTGCCTCCCTCCTCCTCCTCCCTCTTCCCCGGCGTCCCCCTCCTCCT
>NC_057814.1:462967305-462970950 GCF_018294505.1 Triticum aestivum | reverse complement strand
CTGTAAATAGAATAGGAAGTTTTCAGAATTTTTATATTTTTAAGTAAATGTAGGTTTTTAGTATATTCTGTTTTCAGAAAATCTGAATAAGTAATTTGAATAGAATAAAATATGAAATTGAAAAAAAATTAGTAAATGTAGATCTTTTGAATAGAATAGGAAATTTTTAGAAATTTTGAATAAGTAATTTTGAATAGAATAATATATGAAATTGAAAAAAATAGGTAAATGTAGGTCTTTTGAATAGACTAGGAAATTTTTAGAAAATTTGAATAAGTAAATTTGAAAAGAATAGGGAATTGTAAGTAAATTTGAATAAGAAAATTTGAAAAGAATAGGAAATTATAAGTAAATTTGAATAGAATAATTCAATGTAGCTTATGGAGTTTCACTAAATCCTAAGATGACGATAATAATGTTTTTGTTTATATTATGTTTTTGCAGAGATCAAGGAGTCCCTGCATCATCCCCTCCACCGTCCCCGTCACCGACCCCCTCCGACCTTGATCGAGGTGAGACCAACCACCCCATCTTGTTAATTGAATTTAGGTATTTTAGGTGTTTAATCTTAGAATAACATAGTGTGAACCCTAGTTATGATTGAAGCATGTTTAAAATGTAGGTTTTTAATTAGGTGTACTTAATAGAATTTAGGTGTTTTAGGTGTCACATTTGTTGTTATTTTTTAGTTAAAACAATTATTCCCGCATCGACGTCGACGATGCCTATCCCGCATCCTCGTCGTCGACTCGGCGGAGGAGGCCAGCTTGATCTGAGGGGCCATGTCCGGGACTGGGCTTCGCCGGGCTGGTACTGGGAGGTGCTACCTTTCGGGGGGCGCAGCTTGGTGAGGAGCCAGCCCGTCGTTGACCCGAACCTTCTTTGGTGACGGTCGCGTGGGCTTTCGCACACCGCGGAGGTGGTACGTTGCCATGTCAGCGAGGAGGACGAGCACGTCCGTCGCTACATGGTTGCGTTGGAGGTCAGGTTCGACAATACCTGGCAGGTTCTTCAGGGATCTCACTGGATCTATGATCCTGTGATGGTTCCTTCTCTTTGGGTGTCCACCGCCCGCGCCGATACCCGTCGGGCGCTATGGTTCTAGCTGTATTAGCGATGCTATATATATGATACTATTCGAGGTGTATTAGTGATAATATTCGACGATGTACGGACGCAAGTGATGATGTAGTTTTGCTTATTGAATGCATGCTAATTTGAATAATAATTTATTTTACGATTTGGTTTTGCTTATTGAATGCTCATATGATGTAGATATAAACATGTATATCTTGTGTTGATCAAATAGGATATGTGCTTGCCCAAGTGGCTGGCCATGTTTGTAGGTTACACCTCCTATAGTGGCCTATGTTTTGCCGGATTGTTGATTAATTTCCGTTCCGGCAAATTTCAGGCGCTCGATATGTCCTTTTTTAGCAGAGGTCATGCCGAATTTTGCCGTGAATTCTGGCATGACTTGTGCTAGAATATGTAGGAAATATCGAGTGGCCTGGATTTTCTCAAAAAATAATTAAAAGACATTTCGGGTTGACTTTAAGTCTGTCGAGGCTCCATCACTGAAGCTCGAAAAATCAGTGAGGGAGTGTATCCACCATATATGAGAGAGGACGAAGAAGCCCGACTGTTGTCGTGGGGGTCGTTTTTCCTTCTTCTCCGGGTGCTAGACCTTTGTTATGCACTAGGGGAAGAAGGAGTAATGACCATCACCGACGGTCGCAAATGTCAGAGAGGAATCAGTGTGTGAGAGTCTCCACCACATATGAGAGGACGAAAAATCCCGACTGTTGTCGTGGGGGTCGCTTCTCCTTCGTTCCCGTGTGCTAGAAATTTTTGTGTAATGCACTCAGGAACGAAAGGAGGAGCTACCATCACCAACGGTCGAATGTATACACCACGCGAGCTGAGAGTTTTCAAGAAAAAGACTCGACAGACCGATAGTCAACCCGTGATGAATAATAATGATCTAATTTAATTTTTGTAGTACATATATTGAATTGTACAATTTTAATCTTTGAATTATGAATGTAGGAAATGTCGTCATCGGACGACGAAAGTCTCACGGGGGGAGTGCAGCTGGTGCCACGACGATCGAGGTCTGTACGACAGGCCTCACCTAGACGATGATAGGCGCTTCAGCATTAAGCTCGAGGAGACCTTCGATGTTGAAACGGTACGCAACGACGACAAGTGTTCTTTTTGTAATTAAGCATGACTTCAACTATTTCAACGTGTAATTTTCATCTTTTACAATTCGAGTAGCTTATCCAATGCCATGCAAGATGCTATGTCTTGGAGAGGATGGATTTTGAAGACCATGAAAATTTCGAAACAAAGAAAATTCACCTAAGGACTCATCATGGTATGGATTTTGAAGTAAATCTGTATAATTCTGAGAGCATAACCCATTTTCGTTGCAAAAATTGGGAAGCATTTTGCAAGGTGTATGGTTTTTATGAGGGTATGCTTGTCACCATGGATCTTGGTGATCCTGACATCGACTAAGACAATATGGACATTTGGGTCCTTGTTGATACGCTTCCAGTTCTACCGCTATGTGATTTTCTCAAAAATAATTATTAACTAATTTATATTGTTCATTTCAAAATAGTTGACAGCTCATTTTCATTTTTCAAACAATGTGCGGAACATGGTAGACAGAACGTACTACATCGATGGCTCTGAGTTAACTTATCAGGAGAAAAATCATCTGGTCGCATTTTGTACTGATCTTGAGAATTACAATATCTATTATAAAACTCCTCCACATTATGGTCAATACGTGCCACTAGTGCACGTGTTGAACTATGGTAACATCCATGGAGATGCCACGGTAAGATTTTTTAGTATTACTACATCCGTGCATCTTTTGCATAAATTCTTTTAAAACTTAACTACATTGCTAACTACGAAGTTATTAATATGTTTTTCAACAGAAAATCCTGAATGATTGTGTGCCTCATCTGATGTATCTGTAACACCCCGGATGTAACTTGCCATATTTGTAACTCCGACTCTTGCCATTTTCGGCTATGTGCTATGTTATTTCCTCCGTGGTCGGGTTTTGTCTTTCGTTTTGCATTTTGTTTTGTCATGCATTTCATATCATGTCATCATGTTCATTGCATTTGCATACGTGTTCGTCTCATGCATCCGAGCATTTTCCCCGTTGTCCGTTTCCAATCCGGCGCTCCTATCTCCTCCGGTGTACCCCTCTTGTTTTCTTTCGTGTGCGGGTGTCAAACTTTCTCGGAATGGACCGAGGCTTGTCAAGTGGCCTTATTACACCACCCGGAGACCACTGGTCAAGTTTCGTTCCATTTAGAGGTCGTTTGGTACTCCAACGGTTAACCGGGCATCCGCAAAGTCCATTTGATTGTCCAGCAAAAACCCCCTAAAAAATCAGCCCAAAACCCCTCCAAGTCATCTCCATGCTCTAGGTCGTTCGATCACGATCGTGTGGGCGAAAACCGCACCTCGTTTGGAGCCTCCTAGCTCCCTCTACCTATTTATATGTGAGACCCCCGTATTTTTCGCGCAGTCCAAACCCTAGTTCGTTCCCCTCGCGCCGCCGGACGTGTCCGCCTCCGGCCGGACGCGTCCACTCCCACCGCCGCCGCCACGTGT
>NC_057814.1:462958649-462967058 GCF_018294505.1 Triticum aestivum | reverse complement strand
CGCCGCGCCACGCGCCACCGCGCCCGCCGGAGCCCGAGCCCCGGCCGGCCTCCCTCTCCTCCTCCGGCGCCGACGCCCGCGGCCTCCCTCTCCTCCTCCAGCGCCCGCTCCGGCCGAGCTTGAGCCCGAGCCGGCGAGCTCCCTGAGATCCCGATGCAGAACACTGTGGTGGTTGACTTTCTCCCGATCCCTTTTTTCCCAAGTCTTTTTCTGTTGTGATATGTGCCCATGTTCATCAGTGCATAACTCCTTGCATGTAGCTCCGATTCGCGCGTGTAATATGTCAAATTGTTCGTCTCGGGATGCTCTTCATTTTGTTAAATTGCACCATGTTCATTAGAGGTGATCTTGATACCCAAATCTCTGTTGGAAGAGGGCTAGTTGCTGTTATTCTCTGGTTCTTATCAGAACTTGGAGATTTGTCATTTTTGTATCATTTAATCTGTGCATCTTATGAGCATGAGCTCTACATGTGTTTTGAAGTATGCCATGCCATCCTTCCAGTGTTGTATGCTATGTATTTTTGTGACCTCTGTGGTGACTAGCACAAGCATGCAAAGTAGGCTCCGTAAGATTTCTGATTTCAGGGACTTAGTGATTTCTCTAAGTCCTTGTCTGCTGTTATTTTGTTGCCATGTAAACTTGATGCTACAGAGAGATCCATGCATATTTTGGTGATGTTCAGTAAGGATGTTTTGTAGCTATAGTTGTAATGGATCCATTACTGCAATTCTTTGCAATTATGGAGTGCCATAGCATGACTCAATCTTGCTCTACTTTTGCTATAAAATATTTCTGGCAGATTCTCAACATGATATGCAATTTTGCCAAGCTTATTGTAGTTGATCCATACATGCTATGCAATTGTTCTTGCCATGGTTAGCTTCATAAACATGCCATATTGCTGTAGGTATGCTTGTTTTGTCATGAATTGCTCTGTAGTGAGTGCATCAAGCTCACAAAGAGGCCTACATATTATTATTTCTGCCATGCTCTGTTTTCTGCCAAGTCTGAAACCTGATAACGAAACTTGCTATGTTCACATGCTTGCCATCATATCTTCTGGTCCATTTTCGCTTATGGTCATTAAGGGGACTTTTGTCATGTGCATTTAGAAGAACACTGCCATGCCTTGTTTCGCTATGTTAAGTTCTTTTAGCATGTTGATTTCGTGCTCTCAACATTGCTACCTGATGCTGTTTTCTGCCATGTCCAATTTTTCACCAAGTCTGTGATCCTGTTATCTTTTGCATTTTTGCCATGCTTGTTTGAGCTTGATATGTTGTGATCTAGCCGTAGCTCAGTGTTCATCTTTTGTCAAGCATCTCCTGTGGATTACTGTCATATGCTTTGTTTCTATGTTGGGGTGCTGTAGCATTGTTACTTGTTGCATTTTAAGTGCTATCATGCTGTTAATCACAGATTCGCGTCATTCTTGTTTTGCTTGCCATTTGCAAACCGTGCATCCGTTTCCGGCGATCTTTATATCGATTTAGACCGAAATCATCTCATCTTTCCAGTGGCATGCTTGGTTTGCCAAGTTACTGCCTTGTTCATCATTTTCCTTCCGGAGCACGCATATGCATCGCATATCATATCTCGCATATCATACATGTTTTGCATCATGTTGCTTGTGCATTTCTTGTGGTTGATTGTGGTTCCGTTTGTCTGTGTTCTTGTCTTGGGTAGAGCCGAGAGACGAGTTTGTGAACGAGGACCTGTTGAGTACGCTTACGAGGATCAAGCTTTCGACAACTCTGAGAACCTTGCAGGCAAGATGACCACCCCTCGAAATCACTTCTATCTTTGCTTTGCTAGTTGTTCGCTCTATTGCCATGCTACGCTACCTATCACTTGCTATATCATGTCTCCCATTTTTCCATGTCAGCCTCTAACCATCCTTTCCTAGCAAACCGTTGTTTGGCTAAGTTACCGCTTTTGCTCAGCCCTTCTTATAGCGTTGTTAGTTGCAGGTGAAGTTGAAGTTTATTCCATGTCGGAACATGGATATGTTGGGATATCACAATATCTCTTATTTAATTAATGCATCTATATATTTGGTAAAAGGGTGGAAGGCTCGGCCTTATGCCTGGTGTTTTGTTCCACTCTTGCCGCCCTAGTTACTGATATACCGGGATTATGTTCCTTGAGTTTGCGTTCCTTACGCGGTCGGGTGATTTATGGGACCCCCTTGATAGTTTGCCTTGAATAAAACTCCTCCAGCAAGGCCCAACCTTGGTTTTACCATTTGCCACCTAAGCCTTTTTCCTCGGGTTTTCGCGAGCCCGAGGGTCATCTTATTTTAACCCCCCCGGGCCAGTGCTCCTTCGAGTGTTGGTCCGAACTGAGCAGACTGCGGGGCCCCCTCCTGGAAACTCGAGGTCTGGTTTTACTCGTAGGATGTCTCATCCGGTGTGCCCTGAGAACGAGATATGTGCAGCTCCTATCGGGATTTGTCGGCGCATCGGGCGGCTTTGCTGGTCTTGTTTTACCATTGTCGAAATGTCTTGTAAACCGGGATTCCGAGACTGATCGGGTCTTTCCGGGAGAAGGTTTATCCTTCGTTGGCCGTGAGAGCTTATGATGGGCTAAGTTGGGACACCCCTGCAGGGTATTATCTTTCGAAAGCCGTGCCCGCGGTTATGTGGCAGATGGGAATTTGTTAATGTCCGGTTGTAGATAACTTGTCATTTGACCCAATTAAAATACATCCACTGCGTGGGTAGCCGTGATGGTCTCTTCTCGGCGGAATCCGGGAAGTGAACACGGTCTGAGTTATGTATGACGTAAGTAGGTGTTCAGGATCACTTCTTTGTCATTGCTAGATGACGACCGTTCCGTTGCTTCTATTCTCGCTCTCTTTTGCGCAAGTTAGCCACCATATATGCTTTTGCCGCTGCAGCTCCACCTCATTACTCCATCCTTTCCTATAAGCTTAAATAGTCTTGATCTCGCGGGTGTGAGATTGCTGAGTCCTCGTGACTCACAGATTCTACCAAAACAGTTGCAGGTGCCGACGATGCCAGTGCAGATGATGGCGTCGATCTCAAGTGGGAGTTCGACAAGGAACGTGGTCGTTACTATGTGTTTTTTCCTGATGATCAGTAGTGGAGCCCAGTTGGGACGATCGGGGATCTAGCATTTGGGGTTGTCTTATTTTCATCTGGTTTTTGACCGTAGTCGGTCTTTATGATTGTATTTTTTATGATGTATGAATTATATTCATGTTTTGTGTGAAGTGGCGATTGTAAGCCAACTCGTTATCCCATTCTTGTTCATTACATGGGATTGTGTGAAGATGACCCTTCTTGCGACAAAACCACTATGCGGTTATGCCTCTAAGTCGTGCCTCGACACGTGGGAGATATAGCCGCATCGTGGGCGTTACAATATCAGAATGGTCGCCTTGATTTTTTGAACATACGGCCAGGTCATCCTACGAATCTCACCTGTCCATATCAGATTTCTAAAAGAAGTGGAGACATGAAAATCAAAGAATGGAAAAAATGTATGGACAGTCGTAAGGAGGTACTTGGAAGCAACATTGTGCGAAAGGCAAGAATTGAAGATAGGATAATCTCCATTCTCCATAATGGAGAGTCATGGCCTATCTTGTTTTATGTTATTTTACCTAAGATAAGGTAGTAGGTCCTAGTTAATAATACTCATGATCATGTGCTAAGAACAACTAAGTAGGATTGGTTAGATGACTATGATGATGATGTGGTATCGAGTAGAAGTTGTATGATCGATGATGATGAGTATGCATTGTTATTATGATACCAGTGATGAGTTATTTATTATTATGATCGAAGATGCATGATGCTAAGTTTTTATATGGGCATGATTACTTATTATATATAACATTGGGTGAAATGAACGTGGAGTAGATTCAAGTGGAGGCAACATGTGGTGCACTTCAAAAGTACTACTAATCCAAACTAGAGCACCACATGTTGCCTCCACTTGAATCTACTCCACGTTCATTTCACCCACTGTTATATATAATAATTATTCATGGTCATAAAATCATTTGATGGAAGTACTGTATATAAAACCACACAATGAAAATAAGCTGTATTTTTAAAAATACAGGAAAATTTATCCGCAGCGCTTTTTAGAACAACCGCTACTGCTACTTACAAGTAGCAGTAGCGCTGCCCAAAGGAGAGCGCTACTGCTAACTAGGTATAGCAGTAGCGCTCCCTTTCCAGCGCTACTGCTACTAGTTAGCTGTAGCGCCTTAGTGGTAGCACTGGGACCAGCGCTACTGCTATGCATATTTCAAGCGCTACTACTACGGTTTTCCTAGTACTGTAGACAAACGTCTCGTCACCAGATGCTGATCTATCCTCAGATTTCTCTCCATGGATGAATACCACGAAGGCACGATTCATGGTGGGCTAAACTCGGGCGGGTCTTGCACTCTGAGCCGTCTCGATGATGTCGGTGCAGATGTCCGGCTCAGGGCCCGGCTCGCCGATCTTGTCGATGAAGACGTGAATTCCGCCAAAGGGGACCCAGAACCCATACTCAATTGAGCCAGCCTCGGGGCCCCAGCCTGCGTCGTCGATGTAGAGCTTGTCGCGATGACTCTTGGTCATCCGGCCCACGGCGTATCCCTTGATCCCTTCGAAGTTGCCCTCTAAGAACTTGAAACCATCGTGCGATAGCCCCACAGTGGGCGCCAACTGTCGTGGGTTTGTCACGGCAGATATCCTAGTGTGAGGACTTAGTCGTGGAGCCATCGCAAGGAGGTTAGCTTAAAGGGGTTAAACGGGACAAAGGACACGAGGAGTTTATACTGGTTCGGCCCCTTGCGGTGAAGGTAAAGGCCTAATCCAGTTTGAGGTGGTATTGCTAGGGTTTCGATGACCAGGGAGCGAATACGCTTAGCCTGGCTCTCGATCTGTAGTTTCTTGTCCTATGCTGCCGCTGGATCGTCCCCTTATATACCCGGGTTGACGCCCTGCCGGCCTACAGAGTCCCGGCCGGCTCATACAACGTGTCCGGCTCAGTGACTTATCTCACATGCCTTACAATACAAGTCTACATATACATGGCGGTTTATATCCGTGGGCCTTAAACCGCCTTCAGGTTTGGGCCCTCTACTAAGCCTATCTATGAACCGCCATTGTTATTATACTCTTGGGCTTCATTGACATGAACCGCCATAGGGATGACCCGACCCCTCCTGGGCGGGTCATAACCGATAGTCATATCCCCAACACTTTTCGAGCAAACTTTCAGGGCACCTATGTCCGGCCTCCGGACGCTGATGACCTAAATCGCATCACACAACAACCCGGAGAGTCTGCCCGACAATTTTGGAACCGATTCCTGAACAAGAAAACCAGATAGTCGATTGTCCGGATACCGAAGCCTTGGCTGCCTTAAAGCATAGTGTCAAGGATGAATGGCTCGTCCGACAGCTCAGCCAGGACAAACCAAGAGCTATGGCATCCCTTACTTCCCTCATGACCCGCTTGTGAGGGGGCGAGGACAGTTGTCTTGCTCACAAGAACACCAACCCAGACACACCCGGTACCTTTGAGGTTCAGGACGGAAATGGAAAGCCCCGATGGAGCAAGAATAAATGTCGCCACTCTGTCGAGCCAGTAGCGCCAAAGTTCCATCCATGGTCAGCCTGCCGATCACGTTGGACCGCAGGGATCAACCCACCAGCATACGCCATGGAGGGTCCGCAGCCCTAGTTCTAGACCCCATCATCGATGGATTCCACCTCACTAGAGTCCTAATGGACGGAGGAAGCAGCCTCAACCTGATATACGAAGATACAGTGAGGAACATGGGGATTGATCCGTCAAGGATCAGACCCAGTAATACCACCTTTAAAGGAGTCATTTGAAGGAAATATGCCCTAGAGGCAATAATAAAGTTGTTATTTATATTTCCTTATATCATGATAAATGTTTATTATTCATGCTAGAATTGTATTAACCGGAAACTTAATACATGTGTGAATACATAGACGAATAGAGTGTCACTAGTATGCCTCTACTTGACTAGCTCGTTAATCAAAGATGGTTAAGTTTCCTAGCCATAGACATGAGTTGTCATTTGATGAACGGGATCACATCATTAGGGAATGATGTGATTGACATGACCCATCCGTTAGCTTAGCATTATGATCGTTTAGTTTATTGCTATTGCTTTCTTCATAACTTATACATGTTCCTATGACTATGAGATTATGCAACTCCCGAATACCGGAGGAACACTTAGTGCGCTATCAAACGTCACAACGTAACTGGGTGATTATAAAGGTGCTCTGCAGGTGTCTCCGATGGTGGTTGTTGAGTTGGCATAGATCGAGATTAGGATTTGTCACTCCGATTGTCGGAGATGTATCTCTGGGCCCTCTCGGTATTGCACATCACTATAAGCCTTGCAAGCAATGTGACTAATGAGTTAGTTGCGGGATGATGCATTACGAAACGATATTGAACTAGGTATAGTTATACCAACGATCGAATCTCGGGCAAGTAACATACCGATGACAAAGGGAACAACGTATGTTGTTATGCGGTTTGACCGATAAAGATCTTCGTAGAATATTTGGGTGCCAATATGAGCATCTAGGTTCCGCTATTTGTTATTGACCGGAGATGTGTCTTGGTCATGTCTACACAGTTCTCGAACCCATAGGGTTCGCACGCTTAACGTTCGATGACGATCGATAATATGAGTTTATGTGTTTTGATGAACCGAAGGTAGTTCGGAGTCTCGAATGAGATCACGGACATGATGAGGAGTCTCGAAATGGTCGAGACATGAAGATTGATATATTCAAAGACTATATTCGGACAGCAGAATAGTTCTGAGGTGTATCGTGTATTTTCTGGAGTACCGGGGGGTTACCGGAACCCCCGGGGGGTTATTGGGCCTCATGGGCCTAGTGGTGGAAGAGAGGAGGCAGGCCAAGGCGTGGCGCATGCCCCCCCTAGCCCAAACCGAATTGGACTAGGGGGGCCGGCCCCCCTTTCCTTCTCTCCTCCCTCTCCTCCCCCCTTCTCCTTGTTGGAATAGGAAAGGGGGGCCGAATCCTACTTGGAGTAGGATTGCCCCCCATGGCGCGCCTCCTCCCCTTGGCCGGCCTCCTCCTCCCTCCTCCTTTATATACGTGGGAGGGTGCACCCCGAAGACACACAAAAGTTTCTCTTAGCCGTGTGCGGTGCCCCCTCCACAGAAACACACCTCGGTCATATCATCGTAGTGCTTAAGCGAAGCCCTGCGCCGGTAACTTCATCATCACCGTCACCATGCCGTCGTGCTGACGAAACTCTCCCTCGGCCTCAGCTGGATCAAGAGTTCGAGGGACTTCACCGAGCTGTACATGTGCAGATCGCGGAGGTGTCGTGCGTTCGGTACTTGATCGGTTGGATCGCGAAGACGTTCGACTACATCAACCGCGTTACTAAATGCTTCCACTTTCGGTCTACGAGGGTACGTGGACACACTCTCCCCGCTCATTGCTATGCTTCTCCTAGATAGATCTTGCGTGATCGTAGGCAAAAAATTTGAAATACTACATTCCCCAACAGTGGCATCCGAGCCAGTTCCATGCGTAGATGTTATATGCATGAGTAGAACAGAAAGAGTTGTGGGCAATAATAGTCATACTACTTACCAGCATGTCATACTTTCATTCGGCGGTATTGTTGGATGAAGCGGCCCAGACCGACATTACATGACCGCGTTCATGAGACTGGTTCTACCGTTGTGCTTTGCACACAGGTGGCTAGTGGGTGTCTTTTTCTCCAACTTTAGTTGAATCGAGTGTGACTATGCCCGGTCCTTGTTGAAGGTTAAAATAGGCACTACAAAAAAAAGACACATCCGTGACATTTTGGGCCGAACGAATTTTTTTCTGTCATACTTATGACACTTCTATGACGATAATTGTGACAAAAACCGGTATCGTCATAGATGTGGTGGCGTCCTACTTCTATGACAAATAAAACATGACATAAAATGGGCTTTTCGTCCTGGGCGGGCCGGAGACGCAGCTGCATGACATTCTTTGGGCCGTCCATGACGGAAAAAACCGTGGTAGAAGCGAGGGCGCGGAAAATATCAAGGAGTCCCCGGTTACGGTGGGTGGTCGGGGGCCGAGCGATGTGCGTTTCTCTCGTACGTACGCGCGTGTGTGCGAGGCGTTGGGCTCTAACTGAACCCGAGCGATTGCACTGCACGCTATGCGTTACTGAACCCGAGTAATCGATTGATGGCTGTTAACTGAACCCGATCGAGCGATTCCTTCGCTACTGCTGCTGACTAAATCCGATCGATGCTACCTCTGGATGAACAGTGAGCGTTTCTGGGGGGGGGTTTGGATGAACAGTTCCCGGTGGGGGTGGATGAACAGGACCCTGTGGCGTTGCCTCT